>NC_057723.1:55609355-55611431 GCF_004010195.1 Chiloscyllium plagiosum | reverse complement strand
ACAGACTTAGACACTCTACACTCATGTACACAGTCACAACCCCCCACCCCAGAGAGACAGACACACACACACACACACACACACAAAAACCCACATGCACACATATACATATACGTTTATGGGGTGAATTTGTACTTGCAGAGTTACATTGTACTTTGCTCAAAAACTGCATGAATCCATGTAAGACTCTGTTAACTCACTTTTTAGATGAGAATCAGTCTAAACATTATGACACAGACAACAGCACACAGGGGGCTAACACCTTCAACACATTATTGGGGCTGACATCAATTGTTAAAGTTAATCTGAGAATGTAACTTTTAAAAAAGTTTTGTGATTTACATATGAAAGAAGTGAAACTATCATGATCATTCTAATAGATGAGAATTTTAACAAACAATCAAGGTATTTTTCAATGTATAATTTCAGTTACATCACACTGTAAAGTTTTGCTATAAATTCTGTGTCTCACAATTGTGTACTCCACAACCACCTGATGAAGGAGCAGTGCTCCGAAAGCTAGTGCTTCCCATTAAACCTGTTGAACTATAACCTGGTGATGTGTGATTTTTAACTTGGCAAAATAAAAAGTTGTGAAATAAAATCTTCAGCATTGAAGAAGTTGTGCTGATACAAGTCGCTTCCAGAAATGTATGGCTTTGGAGGCTTTGCTTGGAAAAGACTGGGGTAAGAAAAACAGATCATGTAAAACAGGACAAGTGGCTAAAAAGGTGGAAAGGTGAGGTGTTGTGGGGATCAGTGTTTTCAGGAAGAGGTCAAATCCAGCAAGAATCTTTAGGAAGCAATTTTCTCACCTCACTGTTTAGAACAAACAATATTTAAGATGCTTTGATTTCCCAAGAGTTGGTATGAATAAATTTGTCAACTGCTGCAGCTACCACAATGAGTTCAAAGTATAGCAAAGAACAGCACTAACAACGACTTTCAAAGTGCTGATGGCTATTTTAAGGGCTACATATATAAGAAACATCTTAGAGTCTTCAGCACAAAGCTCTGTAAGAAGGACACAGCATTTCTATACATGCCACACTTTTCATGAACTGAAATTGATTCCACTCTCAATTTGCAAATGCTATTTGATCATGGGTAGTATATCATGCTAGATGTCCATTATCCTGGCAACTATCATGATTCTTCTGTTCTGCCACCTACATTTGATTCATCATGACTAGGCTATTGGGCAATAAAGGTTAGATCACATTTGACATGGCGTATGGCTCCAATTTAAAACCTCTTCACACCTGTACATTATGCTGAGAATGAGAGCCATGCTGCCAAAAATAGCATTAAATAACACACTGAGGAATCTACAAAAAAATGGACAGATAACCAGGTCGGACCTACAAAGAATGAAACCTGAAAGCAACAACACCCCCAGATTCTAGGGACTACCTAAAGTGCACAAACCAGACATCCCACTCAGACCCATAGTATCACCAGGGACACCATCACACAAACTGGCTAAAGAACTACAGCAGAAACTGAAACACCTGATCAGCGGATCCAGACAATTTTTGCAATCAACACAGGAATTCTTGGACATCATCAGAAATATACACATAGACAAGGAAGAAACTATGGTCTCATTCGACGTAACGGCACTGTTCACCTCTATTGACAAAACCCTAGCCAGAGAAACAATAGCCAACCTACTGGACATACAGAACAGACCACAGGACGGTGAACCCATCAACAAAGACTGCATACTTAAACTACTGGACTTGTGCATCACAACACACTTCACATTCAACAACCAGATATACGAACAAATCAACGGAACACCCATGGGCTCACCGATCTCTGGACTCATAGCAGAAGCAGTAATGCAAAGGTTAGAACAAACAGTCTTACCACAAATTCAACCCAAACTCTGGGTCAGATAAGTTGATGACACCTTTGTAATCATTAAAAACACAGAAATAGAGAAAACACACACTGGATCATCAACGCCACACTCACAGGAAGCCAATTCACGAGAGAAGAAGAAAAGGATAACCAACTCCCATTCCTAGACGTGAGGGTACAGAGAACACCAAACGGAGAATTCACCACAAA
>NC_057723.1:55590841-55608867 GCF_004010195.1 Chiloscyllium plagiosum | reverse complement strand
ACAGCTGAAACTGACAACCGGAAGTGGCAGGGACAGGCCACTATAAATGCCGGAGGAAACACCACAGAAGCGCTTCACAGGAGGCTCCCAAGCACTGAGGATGTCACCTAGACAGGGGACGAAACGTTTGCAACAAAAATTTCCAGCTCGGCGAACAGAACCACAACAACGAGCACCCGAGCTACAAATCTTCACCCAAACTTTGAGCATTATAGAACACACCACTGACATTCTTAGTGGTGATTCCATTACCTGGACCCCAAGGGAAGCCCTGCAATATTTCACTGAACAAGTATCAAGTTGTGGCCATATGTTGCATAACCTGGGTTTATGAAGGAACAGTTACTTATAAGGTTAGAAGCTGAGGATCTGAAGAACAAAGAAGAGGAGATGGAGGAAGGTTAAGTGGAGGAACTGGAAGAGGAAGGCAAATTCCAATGTGGATGCTTTTATCTGGCCAGGCCGTATATGGAGATATAATTAATGAATACCACTAGTTTCAATGTTATTTCTCCATTGTCTGACAACCCTTTAGAGTCATAGAGTCATTGAGCTGTACAGCATGGAAACAGATCCTTCAGTCCAACTCATCCATGCTGACCAGATATCCTAAATGAATCTAGTCCTATTTGTCAGCATTTGGCCCATATGCCTTTAAACCCTTCCTATTCATATACCCATCCAGATGCCTTTTAAATGTTGTAATTGTATCAGCCTTCACCACTTCCTCTGGCAGCTCATTCCATACACGCACCACCCTATGCATGAAAATGGTGCCCCATAGGTCTCTTTTAAATCTTTCCTCTTTCACCTTAAATTTATGCCCTCTAGTTTTGGACTCCCCCACCTTGGGGAAAATACCTTGTCTATTTATCCTATCCATGCTCCTCATGACTTTATAAATTCTATAAAGTCACCCCTCAATTCCCAGGAAAATAGCCTCAGCCTATTCAGCCTGTCCCTATAGCTCAAACCCTCCAATCCTAGTAACATCCCTGTAAGTCCTTTCTGAACTCTTCCAGGTTTCACAACATCCTTCCTGTAGGAGGGAGACCAGAATTGCATTCAGTATACCAAAAGTGGCCTAACCAATGTCCTGTACAGCCATAACATGACCTCTCAACACCTATACTCAATGCTCTGACCAATAAAGGAAAGCATGCCAAATGCCTTCTTCACTATAATATCTACCTGCAACTCCACTTTCAAGGAACTATGAACCTGCACTCCAAGGTCTCTTTGTTAACAATACTCTCCAGTACCTTGCCATTAATTGTATAAGTCTTGCCCTGATTTGCCTTTCCAAAATGCAGCACCTAACATTTATTTAAATATAAACTCCATCTGCCACTCTTCGGCTCAAGATCCCATTGTACTCTTAGGTAACATTTTTTACTGTCAACTACACCTTCAATTTTTGAGTCATCTGCAAATGTACTAACCATACATTCTATGTTCACATCCAACTTATTTATATCAATGATGAAAGACAGCAGATCCAGCACCAATCCTTGTGGCACACTGCTGGTCACAGGCCTTTAGTCTGAAAGGCAACACTCCACCACTACCCTCTGACTTCTACCTTTGAGCCAGTTCTGTATCCAGATGGTTATTTTTCTCTACATTCTATGTGATTTAACCTTGCTAACCAGTCTACCATGAGGGATTTTGTCGAATGCCTTATTAAAGTACTATAGATCACATTCACTGGTCTGCCATCATCAATCCTCTTTGTTAATTTTTCAAAAAACTCAGTCAAGTTCATGAGACATGATTTCCCATGCACAAAGCCATGTTAGTTAACCCAATCAATCATCGCCTTTCCAAATACATGTAAATCCTGTCCCTCAGCTTTCCCTCCAACAACACTGATGTGAGGCTCGCAGGTCTATTGTTCCCTGACTTTTCATTGTCACCTTTCTTATATAATAGCACCACGTTAGCCAATTTCCTGTCTTCTAGCACCTCACCTATGATAATTGATTATACAAATATCTCATCAAGGGTAACAGCAATCGCTACATAGTTCTTGGGTACATCTGATCAGGTCCTGGGAATTTGTCCACCTTTATGCATTTTGAGACATCCAGTACTTCATCCTCTGTAATATGGACAGTTTTCAAGATGTCGTTATTTATTTCCCCACATTCTCCATCTTGCATGTCCTTCTCCACAGAAAACACTGATAAAAAGTATTCCTCAAGTATCTCCCCCATCTCCTGCGATTCCACACATAGGTGGCCTTGCTGATCTTTAAAGGGCCTTATTCTCTCCCTCGTTACTCTTTTGTCCTTAATGTATTGGTAGAATCCTTTTAGATTCTCCTTAATCCTATTTACCAAAGCTATTTCATTTCCCCTTTTCAGCCTCCTGATTTCCCTCCTAAGTGTACTCCTACTCCTTTTTACTCTTCTAGAGATTCACTTGATCCCTGCTGTCTATAACTGACATATATTTCCTTCCTTTTCTTGACCAAAACCTCAATATCTCTAGTCATCCAGCATTTCCTACACCTACCCCCTTACCAGAAGATACTGCCTCTGGACTGTCATTATCTTACTTTTGAAGGCCTCCCATTTTCCAGCCGTCCCTTTACTTCCAGACATCTGCCCCCAATCAGCTTTTGAAAGTTTTTGCCTAATACCATCAAAATTGGCCTTCCTCCAATTTAGAACTTTAACTTTTGGATCTGGTCTATCCTTTTCCATCACTATTTTAAAACTAATGGAATTATGGTTGCTGGCCCCAAAATGGTCCTCCACTGACACCTCAATTACCAGCCCTGCCTTATTTCCCAAGAGTAGATCAAGTTTACACTTTTTTTTTAATCCTTTTCCAAACTTCTCCACATTTCTGCTAGATTATGTAGATCCTCCACTAACCTCAGCTTTGGTATGCATAATTTTCAATGTTTTGGTTCCTAAAATTAAAGAAGGGCAAAGGTAAACTTGTGATGATTGCTGAGGAATAAGTAAATAAGAAGCATGTGCTTCTAACATTTGCAACTTCTAAGTCAGAAGAGATTGAGGGAAGAGTCAGAAGTCAGACGGTAGAAGAAGGATGAAGCATGCAGACAACTCCATTGATTGAGGTTGTAGCTATCAACAGGGCTGAAGCAGTGATTCTCGTTTCCATGGTGGCCAGCACTTTCTCCATCCATGGACATTAAAACATGGAGGCACACATGGAGGAGCGAAATCCTACTTCATTTCTTTGCTCTTGACTGCTGTATTTGCATCATCTTCTTCACACAGAAAGGGCCAATTGTGTCAGTGAGAATCCTGTATTATGTTGCTGTGATGACTATCATGGTTACTAAGGTGTGGATCTGTAAATTGTGAACCATAAGACCATAATAAATAGGAGCAGAAGTAAACTGTTTGGCCCCTCAATTTTGCTGTGCTATTAAGTATGATCATGGCTCATCTGACAATCCTTCTATCCACTTTCCTGTATTTTCCCAGGACACGATTCCCCTACTGATGAAGAATCTATCTAAGCTTTAAATATACATAAGGTAATTGCCCTCACAGATCTCTGTAGCAAGGAGTTCCAAAGTCACTCAATCCTCTAAGCGAAGAAATTCCTCCCCATCTCATTTGTAAATTGGCACCCCTTATTTCTGGGATAAAACCCTCTAGTCCTCAACTCACCTGTGTGGTGAAACATCCTCTCAGTATTTACCCTGTCAAGCCTCCTAAGAATCTTATATGTTTCAATGAGATGACCTCTCATTCTTCTAAGTTCAAGTCAGTACATTCCAAACTGTTTAACTTTTGTTTTTTAGATAACCCCTCCATACCAGGGATCATCCTTAGTGAACCTTCTCTGAACTGCCTCCAGTGAAATAGTATACTTCTTAAATAAGGGGACCAAAATTGCTCACAGTGCTCTAGGTCTCACCAGTACATTTGTACAGTTACAGTAATGACTTAAATACTCTTTACTCTATCCCCTTGAAATAAGGGTCAAAAGTGCCTCATTTGAAATAATGTAAGTTGTGTGAGGGTGAGATGAGGTATATGAATTTTAGGGCTACATTCTGATAGAGATACTAGACAGATGCATGATAGCTGTATACAGTGCTGCATAATGGAAGTTATTGAGGTTCTCTGTACCCTGAGGGATGACTTCATCTCATTCTGTCTTGCTATAGCCAAGCATAATGAGTGAATTCAAACACTTGCACCTTTTTTTCACCTCTTCCACCAACATCTGAAAATATTGTAGCACACTCTCTTGGATGTTCATCCATTCTTTAAAGAATATCAGCGCAAAAACAGTTTTCAAATAATTGACACCATATCTTGTAGACCCAGTGACCCTTTTAAGAGGACTCAGTGACCCTTTTAAGGATTATCCTGTGCCACAGTCTCCAGTCACACCCCCAACTCTGAGGGAATTAGACAATTTCTCCCCGACAGATGACTATGTTGTGCCAATCTTAATTTTAAAGTTTGGGTGAATTTCTTGAGTATTATAATTGCAGCATTATTTTGCCCGTATATGTTCAATAAAGGTGACATAAAATGTTATGATAACTTTGATTCCATTAATACACAAATGCTTTTCAAAGCACTTGGTGCATGAAGAATAATAAATTTATAAGCTTTTTCTTAGAAACTTCAAAATAGAAATGCACAATTACCAGATGCTCAAGCCATATGTCTGTGTTGACTGCTGGAAAAATCCAAACCTAATTCTCCTGTCCCATTGTTGCCCCAGAAAATTAAATCTTTTTTTTACATATTTCCCCTTAAAACATGCACTGGTCTGAATGAAATTAGGAGGCTATGCCAGAGGTTTAGTATTATTTAAAGAAACTATTTTCTTGTGTATGTGCAATTTGTAATTTTCTCTAATGATCACTTAGGTTAAATTTTGAAAAGTCAGATCCTGGAACTATTACTTTAAGTGCAACCTGATTGACCAACAAATATATTAAAACAAAATTTATGCTACTGCTTTTTTTTGCTTTGTTCCTTGCAGATACACAAGAGATACTAAAGCAGAATTTGAGAGCCAAAGATTGTCAGTGTTGAGTCAAGCAAGTCTGACTTAAAAAAATAATAATCTTACATTGCAAGGTGCTCTTTGGGCATGGTACATGGAGGTTGATGTATGATCATGTTTGAACATGGGTGATTCAGGAAATTAATGGTGGGAATATACTTCAGTGCTATTTCACAAGATCATAAACAGACATGAGGAAAGTATATCTCATTTTCAAAAAACCACAACTTGAAAACATGGCATTAAAATGTTTCTTAAATTCTTCTAAAACTACAGCCATGCCAAAAATCCATCATGCTGTTTTGATCACTCTTTTTGTGATGAAGATATCCCAGCTATGAATTCTAAATTTGCCTTTTGGAAACTTGAATGAGTAACTTCTTATCCTATTGTCACAATCTAATTTTAATTAGTCGTTCAGGCTCACCTTTCTCAAATTCATAATTATTATAGGTACATGTATGAGACTCTTCTTTAGTCTTTTTTTTCAAGAATCTTGAGTGCAAATTGTGAAATTCAACTCTTCAGGATCATTTTGTTGGCTTTGTGGGATTTCTAGAGCTTTTACATACTTCTGCTCTATGATAGAGCAGATGCTACTTTGGCAACAGCATTAGTGCGCGGTACTAGAAGTTTACCAGTTGGAGACATAGTAGCATCATCTGCATGCATTGCTGATTTGACAGTAATGTCAACATTTGGAGTCTAGTAACACAAAGGGCATCCTGCTAGCATCACTCAAAGGAATTACCAACTATTTTCAGTTTAATTGCTCGCTAGATTCTATTGGCTGGTGTTACATTTGCAGATTGTTTGGTGGCATCTGGAATTGTTTAAAGTTGCTAAAGTGTACAACCATTGCTGTCTTCTGCTCTTATATCTCTTGCTGTTCCATCACTGCCTGTTCATTTTCAGTTTGTGGATCTCCTAAAAGAGGGATGTATGTTGTTAGGGTAATAATGTCGTTGCTGAGTACATTATAATTGACAGTTATTTTTAATAGTTATACTCTGAGATACTCAGAGTCTGCAAGTTTGTCTGGGGCTTCAGTTATCTGAAGCGTAAATAGATCTTCGAGGTTGACATTTGCCAATTGACATTTTGAGTAGCATCATTCAAAATTCTGTTTACTTTGTTAAGTGTTGCTCAATTAGTATTTGGCATGCTAAGTATGATAAGGAAAAACTCTGCCTGATCTCTTTCAACATTACCCTTAGCTTTCATTGCCACTCATGAGTTATGCATTTTGTCCCTAATAATTCTAATCACGTGCAACATTTTACAGTTATCCATATTAAATATCACTTTCAACGCACTTACAAATTATATCAGGCATTTTTTTTTCAGTAACTTGGTTGTTTCTTTAGACTCAGATGTGCAACTGATTTAATTTTTTATGACATTGACTACTTATCAGTCAGTTGAATGCATAAATGTGAAAAACTAAAGGCTGCATTTCAATTTTCTTCACTGGTGGAAAAATCAATGTCACCCACCAAGCTAGTTTTTCTTCCAACTGATTTATTTGTGCTAAAATTGATCTTGGGTGGTAATAAATCCTGCTTCCACACTGTAAGTAATCTAAGTCATCTAATCTAAATTGATCATAATTTGGAAATCCATTTCAAACTTAGAATTCCTACAGTGCAGATAGAGACCCTTTGGCCCATCAGATCTGCACCAACTCTCTGAAGAACATCCCACCCTATCCCTATAACCCCACATTACTAATCCATCCAGCATACATATAATTTAGACTGTAGGAGGAAACCAAAGCACCCTGTAGTAACCCACGCAGACATGGTGAGAGCATGCAAACTCCACACACTCACCCAAGGGTGGAATTGTACCCAGGCCCTGGCACTGTGAGGTAGCAATGCTAACCACTATGCCATTTTGACCAAATCAATTTTCCATTGAAACTATTGTGTGATCCTGTAAAGTGAACTGCCATTTTGTTGTTGTTCATTTTGTGCTGACATTTTACATCTTCTTTCAGACTAGTGAGTTTCCCTTTTTAACTTCAAGACTGAGGCCTGTCACCTCCACATTTGATCCTTCCATGCCCTTATGACCCAAATGTGGATAAGTACATTCTCCTTTACATAGCAAGCTGTTCCTGACTTTCCCACAATGATGATGGGCTTTGCACCAAGAAATTACTCATTCAATTCCTAAGGCACTTTAAAGAATAACTATATTAGAAATATTTATGGTTGATGTGAAGATTACAAAGCTAAGCCAATAGAAGTCAAAAACCTGAAAATGGAATGTTGAATATCTTTTGATTGTCATGGACTTGAAGAAACAGATTTCTTACTTAGCTGATCAATTCATCAAAGTTTGCAGTTAATACAATCCTTGTTCCACATGGCATTTGATGTCTACAGTAGGGAGTTATAGTCAATTATCTTTAACTTGTGTTAATTAATTTGGTTAGGTTCTCGATTTCTTTCTTCCTTCTCTTCCCCTGAGGATTTTTACCCGAATGCCCTGGCTGAGATTATTGTTTCCATAATCATGATATGTTGGAGGTAGTAGTTAGGAAGGACAGCCCAACACAATAGTTACACACCTCATTTACCTCACAGCCAGCAGGCCACCCACTGTGTTTGTCTTTTGTGGCAGCTACACCTATTCGATATTTTTTCAGCTGAAAGCCGTTGTGAGTACCTGCAAGGCAGACAGCAGAGTTCATTTGGTTAACTGAACACTGTAATCAGGAAACTTTTCAATCACACCAACACCTCTAATTAAAATTAAACAAGTACCTGCCTGGCAGCAGGCTGCATCAACATAGATTCATTTGTATGTCTCTGCCTGATTCACTTGTCATCATCAGTTTTCCCAAGAGGGTGGGGAAAGAGAGAGGCGACATTTTGAATCATGAGTGATATCAGTACTTCTGTTATTAATACTGGCATAAGTTAAAATATTTCTGAAATTCTAAGCAATAACTTTTATCAAATAATTTTTGAGACTGTTTTCACCTCAGTCATGAGATCATTTCAACTGAGCACCCAAGTTAAAAGTAGTATTATGAATCCTTTAAGTTTGCGTGGTTTTACATAATACCAATATGTGTTTGACAAAAAAACTTGTAATCACAAAAGAAAATATGAATAGAAGGTGATTGTATGGTATTAATGTCACTGAACTATTAATCCAGAGCTCTGGGCTAATGCTCTGGGGACATGTATTGAATATCATCAAAGCAGATGTGAAATTTGAATTCAATTTTTTAATATCTGGAATTAAAAAGCAGCTTTATGGTGACCATTGCTGTAAAAATCCACCTGGTTCACTAATGTTTTTTAGAAAGGGAGGTTTGTTTCTGATGAGGAGTCATATTGGGCTTGAAATGTTATCTCAGTATCACCACAGATGATGTCAGACTTGTTGATTTTCTCTAAGACACTGTTGTCCATTGTACTTTACTTTTATGAAACTCTCCATTGTGTTGTGTGTTACTATCACCTTGCTAAATGGGCAGACGTTGGACAAATCTCACAATTGAAAACTGGGCATCCATCAGCAGAAAAAGAATTACATTCAAGTACAATTAGTAACCTCATGGCCTGGCTATCATCCTCTGTACCATCGTCATCAAGCCAAATGATTAACTGTGAAGCAATGAGTTGTGCAGGAGAATTGGTCGTGAGCAGTATCCGGGATACCTAAAAATGAGAGATCAATGTGGTGAAGCTATAAGACAGAACTACTTGCATTCAAACAGCATAAGAGATGTGTTAGACAGTGACAAGCAACCCCACAATCAACGGATCAAATCTAAGCTATGTCTTGCTGCATCTAGTCCTGAATGGTAGTCGAAAATTAACTAACAAAGTGGAAGCTCCACACATAATCCCAACCACAATGACGGAGACTCCTATATATCAGCACGAACAAAAGAGACGAGGCTGAAGCATTTGCAACATTCTTCAGCTAGAAATGATGAGTGGATAAGTCAGCTCAGCCTCCTGAGATGCAGTTTCATTGATGTCAGCCTTAAACCAATTGATTTTGCTCCATGTGATACCAGAAAATGGCTGAGGTCAGTGGATACTGTGGACTTAGACAACACTCTGGCAATAGCACTGAAGCTTTGTGCTCATTGTAACATTGCCCATGTATGTCCAGTGTACCAAAAGCAGGACAGATCCATCCTGCCAATTATCATTATATCAACCTACTCTCAGTCATCATCAAAGAGATGGAAGAACTTGTAACAATGCTATCAAAAGCCACGTCTGAACAAAACATTCAGCTTGAGTTCTGCCAAAGCCATTCAACTGCTGACCGCATTATAGCCTTTGTCCAAATATTGACAAAGGAGCTGAATTCCAGAGATGAGGTGGAGTGACTGCCTTCACATCAAGGAGCTGGAGCAAAGGCTGAGTCAATGATAATTATTAAAATCGTTCTTCTCTGGTTGGAGTTATATCTAGCATAAGTGATTATGGTTGTAGTTGTTGGAGATTAGTCATCCAGTTCCCAGGTAATCTCTGCTGAAATTTCTCAGCATAGTATCTTGAGTCCTATCACCTTCATTTGCTTTATCAATGACCATCCCTCCATTATGTGGTCAGAAGTGGGGATTTTCACAAATGTTCAGTACTATTCACAATGCCACAGAGAATGAAGAATTCTGTGTCCATATGCAGCAAGACCCAGAAAATATTCATGCTTAGGCTGAAAAGTGGTAATAATATTTATGCCACAAAAATGCCAGGAAATGACCATCTCCAATAAGAGAAAATTTAACCGTTTGGTTGATGTTTGGTTGAACTATTGTCATTGAATCTATTACTATTAATAGCCTTGTGATTACTGTTGACCAGACACTGAATTGTTGAGCCACACCAACACTGTAGCTAGAAAGCAGATCAGAATCTTGGAATTCTGTAAAAGTAATTCACCTTTTTTTCTCCCAAAAACCTGTTTACTTTTGATAAGGCTCAAGTCAGAATTGTGATGGAATAATCTCCACTTACTTGGATGGATGTCTTTCCAATAACAGCTAAAAAGGCTTGACACCATCCAAGCCAAAACAGACCGCTTATTGGCACTTGCTCCACTGCTAGGCAAAAGTGAGGTCTGCAGATGTTGGAGATCAGAGTCTAGATTAAAGTGGTGCTGGAAGAGCACAGGTCAGGCACCATCTGAGGAACAGGAAAATTGACGTTTTAGGCAAAAGCCCTTCAATCAGGAATGAAGGCAGGGAGCTTCTGGGGTGGAAAGATAAATAGGAGGGGTGTGGGGTTGTGGAAAGATAGCAAAGAGTATAATAGATGGATGGAGGTGGGGATGAAGGTGATAGGTCAGAGGGGAGGGTGGAGCAGATAGGTGGGAAAGAAGATTGGCAGATAGGACAGGCATGAGGATGGTGCTGAGCTGGAAGGTTGGAACTGGGGTAAGGTAGGGGGAGGGGAAATGAGGAAATTGGTGAAGTCCACATTGATGCCCTGGGGTTGAAGTGTTCCGAGGTGGAAGATGAGGTGTTCTTCCTCCAGGCGTCGGGTGGTGAGGGAGCGGCGGTGGAGGAGGCCCAGGACCTGCATGTCCTTGGCAGAGTGGGAGGGGGAGTTGAAATGTTGGGCCACGGGGTGGTGGGGTTCATTGGTGCAGGTGTCCCAGAGATGTTTCCTAAAGTGCTCTGTGAGAAGGCGTCCAGTCTCCCCAATGTTCAGGAGAGTGCATCGGGAGCAACGGATACAATAAATGATGTTGGTGGATGTGCAGGTAAAACTTTGATAGATGTGGAATGCTCCTTTGGGGCCTTCGATGGAGGTGAGGGAGGAGTGTGGGTGCAGGTTTTGCAATTCCTGTGGTGACAGGGGAAGGTGCCAGGACGGGAGGGTGTGTTGTTGGGAAGTGTGGACCTGACCAGGTAGTCATGGAGGGAATGGTCTTTGCAGGGAGCCTCCACCCCCATTCCTGATTGAAAGGCTTTTGCCCAAAATGTCGATTTTCCTGCTCCTCGGATGCTGCCTGACCTGCTGCGCTTTTCCAGCATCACTCTAATCTAGACTTGCTCCACTACTGTCAACATGTATTCCCTTCAGCATCAACGCACAGCGGCAGCAGTTTGTACAAGCTTTCACAAGATGCACTGCAGTAACTCATCAAGCCTCCTTCAACAACACCTTCCAAACTCATGATCTCTGCCACCTAGAAGGGTAAGGGCAGCAGATGCATAGAAATGTTGCTACCTACAAGTTCCCCTCCAAATCACACACCATCCTGACTTTAAACATTATCGCTGTTTCTTCACTGTCACTAGGTCAAAATTTTGGAATTCTCTTCCTATCAGCACTGTGTGTCTCCCATACTCCAAGAACTGCAACAGTTCAAGAAGGCAACTCACCATCCTTTTGTCCAGGGCAACTGGAGATAAGTGATAAATTCTGGCCCAGTTATCAATGTCTACATCTCATGAACAAATAAAAAGAAGTCTACCTTCTATGCTCTTCTTTCTTACTGCTTTGGATTAACCAACCTGGCTTCTTTCTTTCCTGTCTGTTTATCCATTAGCCACCAAAAGACATCAACTAGCCACCAAAAGACATGACCCACTATCACTAATTTCTGTACATACAGACAAAGAAGGACACCACTTTGACTGGGACAACACACACATCCTTGGACAGGCGAAACAAAGACATGCACGAGAATTCTAAGTGGCATGGCATTCAAACCAGAACTCCATCAATAAACACATTGATTTAGATCCTATCTACTTCCCTTAAAAAAAACTGGAAATGACATCATCCACCTGAAGAAACCAAGACCTATAAATAGAAAGGTGGGACATACCACCGGGTTTTACCAGAGACTCTCACTAATGATGCTACCTAGTAGGGTGACAAAATGCCTGAAAACAAATCTTCAAACTCCATGAGCTAATTTACATATTTATCTTCATTTCTATTAGTGTGATTCTGCTCTTTCAACATCTCGGCATCAAATCTGAACTTTGACTTTGACTACCAATCCTACTGGTACAATCTTTCTGCATTTGAATCATAAGCAATTCTTTGTTCTTGTTAGTTGGTGCTAATTGCAAAAGTATATTTCAATAAGCTATTTACTGAACACTTCTCCATCTGCTAAATTATAAACAAATACATACTTGTTAGGAACAAAAGCAGACCAGTTAACCCCTCAAATTCACAGCTGAGCTGATTGCGATCTTAGCTCCCCGTTGCTACCTACCACCGATAATCTTTGAACCCCTTGTTTACTGAGAATCTATCTGCCTTGGCTTCAAAAAGAACCTGCCTCCAACACCATCTGAGAAAGAGAGTTCAAAGGATTTACAGTCCAATGACTGAAATATTTTTTGCCTCATCTCTATCCCAAATGCTGGCGCTTTATTTTTAAATGTTGACTTCTTTTTCAAGATTCATCCTCATGGAAAAACATGCTCTCAAAATGTACCCTGTCAAACCCCTTCTGAATCATACATGTTTCAATAAATTCCCCTCTTACTCTAAACTCCAGCATACAATATGCCTAGTCTGTTAAAGCTTTCCTCATAAGACATATCACCTGTTCTAGCTATAAGGAGAAAGTAAGGACTGCATATGCTGGAGTGTCAGAGTTGAAAAATGTGTTGCTGGAAAAGCACAGCAGGTCAGGTAGCATCCAAGGAGGAGGACAGTCAACATTTTGGGCATAAGTCCAAGGGCTTATGCCCAAAATGTCGATTCTCCTACTCCTCAGATGCTGCCTGACCTGCTGTGCTTTTTCAATGACACATTTTTCAACTCTGTTCTAGCTATTAGTTTGATAAGTCTTATCTGGATGGATTCCATCATATTTACATCTATCCTTAAATAAGGAGCCCAATATTATACACATTACTCAGGTGTGATCTCACCTGTGCACTGTATAACTGATTCATAGCTTCCCTATTCTTGTATTCAATTCCCTTCACTGCAAATGATAACGTTCTGCTGGTTTTCCTGAGGACTTGTATTTGCAAAATAGCCTTCTGCAATTCATGTAGTAGGACACGCAGATCACTCTTCATCTCAGAGCTCTCAATATCTCACCTTTTGGATAATGTGCTTCTTTTTTATTCTTCTTGCCAAAATGGACAAATTCACATTTTTCCACATTATATACATTTGCCAGGTCTTTGCCACTCATTTTACTCACCTACAAGTCTGGGTAGTTTTCATATGTCTTCTTCATATCTTCCTTTTTTACTTACATTTGTGTCAAGCAAATTTAGCAATAATATCTTCAGTACCTTTATTGATATTAATTACAAAAAGTTAAGGCACTGATTTTTGTGGCACACCACTTATTACATCTTTCCAGGTAGAAAAAAAGATCCATTCATACTTATTCTATGTTTTCTGTTAACTAAGTCATCTTCTATCCTTGCCAATATCTTATCTCCTATATTGTGAGCCTTTATTTTCCACTATATTCTTTGATGTGGTACCAAATTGAATATTTTCTGGAAATCTAAGTTCAGTATAACCACTGATGCCACTTTATCAACTGCACATGTTCCTTCAATGAACTCCTATAAGTTGGTTAACTTAATAGCCTCTTCTCAAAATCATGTTGATTTTGCCTACCTTTAAATTCTGCAAATGTCTTTAACGATAGCTTCTAACATTTTTCAAATGACAGATGTGAAGGTAACTGAACTTTAATTTCCTGCTTTCTGTTTTGTGTATAAAGGAGTTACCCTATTATTTTGCAATCGAATGGAACCTTCACCAAATCTAAGGAAGTTTGGAAAATTAGAATCAATGCATCAAATATCTCACCAGTCACAATGTAAAAATACTAGAATGAAGTCCATCAGAAGCCAGGCATTTGTCAGTCTGCAACTTCTACATTGTACTCAGCACTCCTCGTGATTGTAATTTTCCTGAACTTTTCCCTTCCTTCCATTTCCTGCTTTAAAACAATTTCTGGGATGTATGTTCTAAAGTGAAGACTGATGCAAAATAGCTGTCAATTAATTTTTCATTTCCTCATTTCACCAGACTCACTTTCTATGGGACCAATGCTCACTGTGCTAACTCCTCTTTTTTAGGTATTTTTGGGAGCTCTTACTATCTTTCTTTAAGAAATGTTACTAGCTTGCTCTCACATTAGAATCATAGAATCCCTACAGTATGGTTGCAGGCAGTTTGGCTCATTGAGTCCATACTGACCCGCTGAAGGGCACTGCATCCAGATCCACCTCATACCTGTAACCCTGCATTTCCCACGGCTAACCCACCTGGCTTGCACATCCCTGGGCATCATGGGCAATTTAGCATGGCTATTCCACCTACCCTACACATCTTTTGACTGTGGGAGGAAACCCATGCAGATACAGAGAGAATGTACAAACTCCACACAGTCACCTAAGGCTGGAATTGAACCTGGGTCCCTGATACTCTGAGGTAGCAGTGCTAACCACTAAGCTACTGTATCACCCCTAATTGTTTACCTGCTTACTAATCTTTCAATCATTTGTTGTTTTTAATATCTGTCCCAAACTTATGACCAGCTACCTATCTTTAATTATTTTTTGTTTCTGATTGGAATATATCTATGGCTTCACAGGAGGCTCCCAAGCACTGAGGATGTCACCTAGACAGGGGATGAAACGTTTGCAACAAAAACTTCCAGCTTGGCGAACAGAACCACAGCATATCTATTCTGTGTCTTCTTAAATACCTAATTCACAGCCGACAATTAGGCCTAGACCCTCTGGAATTTAGAAGAATAAGGGGAGATCAAATTGAGGTATTCAAGATGATAAAAGGTGTGGATTAAATGGATGTGGAACTAATGCTTCCTCTTGTGGGGCATTCTAGGACAACAGGTCATAGCCTTAGGATAAGGGGTAGCAAACTTAAACAGAGTTGAGGAGAAACTACTTCTCCCAAAGGGTTGTGAATCTGTGGAATTTGCTACCCCAAAGTGCGGTGGATTCTGGGACAGTCAGTAAATTTAAGGTTGGGTTAGACAGATTTTAAATTGATAATGGGTTGAAAGGACATGGAGAATGGTGGAGCAGACTCAATAGGCCAAGTAGCCTTATTCTGCTCCTATATCATATGAAAGTGAATAAGTATCATTCTTGTTCATCATATTTGTGTTTTGCTTATAATCTTCACAAATCTGAATGAAAGCTGTCAGTTTTTTGAACACAAAAGCTATTACCCACTCACTGCTGTTCACTCACTCAATTTACACAGTTTTTTCTTTCTATCCTAATCTTTACTTTCTGCTTCTAACTGAGCACAGGGACTGGGCTAGTTTTGTAAAATGTTACCTGCACATTGTCCTGTATTTTGATGTTAACTTTGTGAGGCCTAATTTTATCACTCCAGGTTCTCCATAAGGCTGACTTATGTTTCAGATTTTCACAAAGTCAGACATATTTTTATTAATTCCTACTGTCAATAACTCTGCCCAGTTTGATCATATCTTCTTAAACTATTTTCTTCCCAATAGGGAGACTTTGTTATCTCTTGTTACAAGCAATCTCAAGTAATATGATGCAGAATAATATTTAACCTTGACATCAACTTTATCTAACACAAGAATACTGTTAATGGAGTTGCTGGTCAGTTACATACTAGTTTTGCATAAGGGAATGTAACTTAAAGAAATTTTATACTATTCTTCCAAGATAACAGATATGAATGTAAACATATCAATGATGAAACTAAGTTGTAGATCTTCAATTTTCATCTTTAGTAAGGGTGCTAGAAATTACTTATTTCCTTACTTATACCCTGACTTATTTCCTGTTGTTCTTGCGTTATGGCTGAGTTTGATTTTCCTGTTTGATAACATCAGCGGATTCTGTATCTAATAAATGTACATTTAAGTATTTCCAGACTCCTGAACTAACTATAGATCTACCATGATCTACAAGGCCCCAAGACCAGGGCCTTACTGTAAACTGTAGCTTTACCACGACCTAGAGCTTTACTGAGTTCTGCTTGCACTCCGATATGATCGATGTTCTCACAGGCATTAATTGAAAATAGGGCAGTTAGGTGATCGGTGGCTACCATGGCAATGATGTCATCTAAATTTCTGACACTGAGAGTGTGAACTCATCTGCTTTGTTCTGTATTTTGGTCAAATCTGGTAAACCATTCCTGCTGAATGAGGTAAAAAAAACCTTACAATTTGGAACTATCTCTGTCTGCTATTTTCTTAGCGTAGGCATTCTTCCACATCACTTACTGACTTTTCTCATATGATTATCCTGCATTTTATTGTTTTTATATTTCTTGCAAATGTGGTCTCTAAAATTAATTTCTAATTTTATGCCATACACAGAGTGATGAGAGAATATCTTTCGTTCGAGAATACAATCTCAATTTGCAACAGTCTCACTTGGCAACTGTTTCTTTTCATGGAATACAATGTCATTCTTAGTTTGGCCACAATTCTCGGAAGCAAGAATTTTATTAATTTCAACATATTCCTTGTAATGGTGTCTCATTGGTATCCCATATGTTTCATACTACCTCAAAGATATCTTGCCTCATTATGATAAAGAAAGCATTCAGTTTATTCGCATCTCATATATTTGTTTTCTGCCAAATGTGTAACCTTTGTTTTTAACTAACAGTTCTCTTTCCTAGAGTAGGATTCTGCCATTCTCACCAAATATGGCTTTGGTGTTATTTTTGTCAATTACAAACAGCACAAACTCATTGTATCTGTTTACAATGTCTACACATCACAGGGATGATGGTGATTTAATGGTGATGTCAGTAGCCCAGTAAACCTAATGAAGGGCTTTTGCCTGAAACATCGATTTTCCTGCTCCTCGGATGCTGCCTGATCTGCTGTGCTTTTCCAGCACCACTCTAATCTAGACTCTGGTTTCCAGCATCTGCAGTCTTTGGTTTTACCCAGTAATCCTGAGGGACAGGCTAATGCACTAGGGAGCAAATGTGCTCAAATCCTATCATGGCATTTAGTAAAACTTAAATTCAATTAATTACATCGAGAGGTGAAAACTAGTTTCAGTTATGGTGATCATGAAATTACCATTGATTGTTGCAAACTTTCATCTGTTATCTTTACCTGATCTGGTCAACAGGTGACTGCAAACCTTCAGCAATGTAATTGACTCTGACTCTAAAATGACCTGGGATAGGCAACAAATACTCTCTTGCCTTTGATGCTCTCATCCTGTGAAATGAATTAAAACCAATCGTTCAAACTGCTCAAAAGTTTTTTAGATCAATTTACAGAATTCCAAAAATGTAAAAGAATATTCTTCAATTCTTAATTTCTCAAATTAAATATGGAAACAAACCTATTCTATCACTGTCATCTTTCAGTTATATATTGTATAGCAGCTATTATTAAAAAGTCTTTATTTAGCTGTTCAAACTGAAAGGAAAGGAGAGAGGACAATGCAACAATATGCTCAGATATTGAAATATACGATCATCATCACAATCTGGAACCTAAACCATAAAAATTTATGACAACAGGGATGCCATCTTGTCCCATTGTGTCATATCTAATTGTTCACTGGGGAAATCCAATATCCCTAGAATGAGTGTCAAGGCAAGGGCTAATTTTGCGTCCATTAGTTTTTTTGAAAGTTCTCCATTGTTCAAAACCTCAAATGTGTTTTTTTTAAACAAATGTACCTCCACTTTTCTCTTTGATAAACATTCTGGTAAAAGAGATTTCTTCCACACTTTCAGTAATTTTAAATTGGTAGCTTCTTGTCACTTGGCTCCTCAAACTGGGGAAATTATCATTATCTGAAAAATGTGATGCTGGAAAAGCTCAGCAGATCAGGCAGTATCCAAGGAGCAGAAGAATCGATGTTTCGGGCATAAGCCCTTCTTCAGGAATGAGGAAGGTGTGCCAAGCAGGCTAAGGTAAAAGGTAGGGAAGAGGGACTTGAGGGAGGGGCATTGGGAATGCGATAGGTGGAAGGAGGTTAAGGTGAGGGTGATAGGCCGGAGTGGGGGTGGGGGCTGAGAGGTCAGGAAGAAGATTGCAGG
>NC_057723.1:55571355-55590569 GCF_004010195.1 Chiloscyllium plagiosum | reverse complement strand
GTGTGGACCTGACGAGGAAGTTGCGGAGGGAGTGGTCTTTCCAGAACGCTGATAGGGGAGGGGAGGGAAATATATCCTTGGTGGTGGGGTCTGTTTGGAGGTGGCAGAAATAACGAAGTATCTGGAAGTTGGTGGGGTGGTAGGTGAGGACCAGTGGGGTTCTCTCCTGGTGGCGATTGGAGGGGCGGGGTTCAAGGGCGGAGAAGCAGGAAGTTTATCAAAATCCTTTGTAACTTAAATAAATTCTGATGAAACCCTTTTGACTCTTCACTGCTCCAAGGAAATAATTCCAGTGTTTTGAATATTTCCCCCAAACTATAATTTCTCTTGACCATAAGACATAGGAACAGAATTAGGCTCTTCGGCCCATCGAGTCTGCTCTGCCATTTGATCATGGTCAACACAATTCTTAACTTAATTTTCCTACTTTCTCCTTGTAATTAATCCAGAATCTATCTATCTCTGTCATAAATGCACTGGATAAATTGGCTTCCACAACTTTCTGTGGTAATGTGTTTCACAGATTCACCACCCTCTCTCTGACAAATTTCTTCCTATCTCATGCCTAATATTATTCTAGAGATACTTGGGAGCTGACAACTCTTTAGTCTCTAATACATGTTAGAATTACAGTTCCACTTGTCTTTCTGCCTTCTTTACAGTTCTCTCAGCTAAAGAGAGTTAACAGAGGTACAATTAAATGCTGCCCTCCATTCTCTACTCAATCAAAGAAAGCAAGTGAATGCAGCAGGAAGTTGGACTATGCCAAAATCACAGCGCAAATGAAGTGGCTTTATGAAAATTGTAGATTTTCTTCTTTCCTTGTAAACAAATTTCTATTGCAGCATGACTGGAATCAGCAAGTCAGTATGTGGGAAATATGTGGGTGTAATTTTTACTTTTGATAATAGAGCAAAATGTTTAATATTTAGTGGTAGTGTAGGTTCTGGTATTCATCAAGGGATTAGGGTAGCATGAGTAATCCAGTGATCATGGGTGACATCAAGCTGTATACATACTGGACAAACGTAATGAGTGCTAATGCTCTGAAGGATATGTTTCTGGAGCGTTTTAGGTTTGATTTTCCAGAACAATCTTTGATGAATCTACTAGAAAACAGGCTGTTTTAGATCTAGTATATGTAACAAAAGTAGCTAATTACTAATCTTGTTATAAAATTATCTTCATAGTAGCTTCAAGCATTTTCTATACTATTGATGAAAGGCACATAGATCTGAAGTTGCCCAATTTTTTAAGCTGCATTTTGGAAAGGCAAATCAGGGCAAGACTTATACACTTAATGATAAAGTCCTTGGGAGTGCTGCTGAACAAAAAGACCTTGGAGCGCAGGTTCATAATTCCTTGAAATGGAGTCACAGGTAGATAGGATAGTGAAGAAGGTGTTTGGTATGCTTTCATTTATTGGTCAGAGGATTGAGTTGGGAGGTCATGTTGCGGATGTATAGGACAACAGTTAGATCACATTTGGAATATTGTGTGCAATTCTGGTCTCCCTCCTATAGGAAGGATGTTGTAAAACTTGAAAGAGTTCAGAAAACATTTACAAGGATGTTGACAGGAATGGAGAGTTTGAACTAGAAGGAGAGACGGAACAGGCTGGGGCTGTTTTCCCTGGAGTATTGGAGACTGAAGGGTGACCTTAAAGAGGCTTATAAAATCATGAGGGACATTGGATAGGGTAAAAAGACAAGGTCTTTTCCCTGGGGTTGGGGAAGTCCACAATGAGAGAGCATAGGTTTGGGTGAGAGAGGAATATTTATAAGTGACCTAAGGGGCAACCTTTTCAAACAGAGGGTGGTGCATGTATGGAATGAGCTACCAGAGTAAGTGTTGGTGGTTGGTACAATTACAACATTTAAAAGGCATCTGGATGGGTATTTGAACAATATAGGCCAAGTGTTGGCAAATGGGACTAGATTAATTTAGGATATCTGGTCAGCATGGATGAGTTGGACTGAAGGGTCTGTTCCGTGCTGTATAGCTCTATGACTCTATGACTCTCCCTTCTTTAATAATAGGGCATAGTTTACTGCCTTCCATAAAATGATGACCATAATGTGGTAGATTTATTGTTCATTGTATTTGAAAGTGAGATAATTGATTCTGAAGCTGGGCTGTAAATTTTAATTGAGTCAAAAAGTGTGGTGTTGGAAAAGCACAGCAGGTCAGGCAGCAATCGAGGAGCAGGGGAATCGTCATTTCGGGCATAAGTCCTTCATCAGGAACATGTGGGGGGAGGGGCTGAGAGATAAATAGGAGGGTGGGAATAGGGTGAGGAAGGTGATAGGTAGATGCAGGTGGGGGGGTGGGGTAATGGTGATAGGTCGGAAGGGAGGGTGGCGTAGATAGGTGGGAAGGAGATGAACATGTAGGACGGTTCAAGAGGGCGATGCAAGTTGGAGGGTTGGATCTGAGATGAGACAGAGGAGGAGAGCAGATGAGAAAACTGGTGAAGTTGACGTTCATGCCGTGTAGTTGGAGGGTCCCAAGGTGAAAAATGAGGCGTTCTTCCTCCAGGCTTGGATTTGGTGGTGGAGGAGGCTCAGGACTTGCATGTCCTTGGGGGAGGGAGATTTGAAGTGGTCGACCACAGGGCGGTGGGTTTGTTTGGTCCATGTCTGTTTCCATGTTGTACACCTTTATGACTCTACGACTATAATGAAAAATAAGCCAAGGTGGATTGGTAAAATACATTAAAAAGGTATGACAGGACATAGATACTGCCTAGTCTTTAAAGTATTATCAGCTATTTATAATAACTTTAAATTCTTTCAAAACAAAAAAAAAACTCAAATAAGTCAACCAACCATGGCTCACAAAAGAAGTTAAGAGTGATATCATAGTAAAAGAAAAGACTGATAAAGTTACCAGAACTTTTAGTAAACTTGGGAGGATTTTGGAACACAATAAAGATGGATCAAGAAACTGCTGAAGAAAGAGAATTGAATATACATGGAAAATATCAAAAAGATAAAAATAAAATGGCTAGCAAAGACAAACTATTGGATCATTGCAGACAAGAGTATTTATATTAAAGGAAAGGTTGAGAAACTAACATTATTCTGTGTCTGTCTTCACTGAGTAGATATGAGAAATCCCTCAGAATAAGAGATTAAAAGAAGGAGAATGATTTTTGAAAGAAACTATTATTAATATGAAGATTGTGTTGGAAAAAAATAATGGGACTGAAGGTTGATAAGCCCCTGGGACCTGACCATTTACATCCCAGAATTTTGAAAGAGATACAATGGAAATAATGGCTACATCAGTGATCATCTCTAAAATTATAGAACAGTCCTTACAGATTGGAAGATAGCAAGCATCACCTCATTATTTAAGAAGGGAGGGACATAAAAATCAGGAAATTTCAGTTCTGTGAAATTTTCGAGAGTAATAGGCCGAATGCTAGAATCTCTTCTACAGAACAAGGTAAATGAATACTTGGTTAATAGTGATCAAATTAGGCACAATCCACTTTGATTTGTAAATGAGTTAATTTTGTTTGATGAAACTGTTAAGGCTTTTTTGAGGATGTCATAACCATATTTGATAAAGATGGAAGGGTAGATGTAGTGTACTTGAATTTTCAGAAACCTTTCAATAAACTCCCCCACAGTATGGTTGGTAGGCCAAGTTGAAGCACATGGGACTGGATGTAATGTATTAGCATGGATTAAAGATCAGCTAACAGGCAGAAAGCAAAGCATTGGAATAAATGGATCGTTCCTACATTTGCCAACTATAAATAGTGGAGTGCCGCAAAGATCAGCACTTGGGCCGGCTATTCACAACAAATATCAATGATTTGGATGAGGGCACCAAATGTAAGTTTCTCACGTTTGCAAATGAACAAAGCTAGGCAGGAATGAATACTCCATATAAGGTACAAAGTGGCTTCAAGTGGATTGAACAGATTAGTGAGTCGGCAAGAAATGACAGACTGAATATAATGTTCTAAAATGTGATTTTATTCACTTTGGTTGAAAGAACAGACGTTCAGAATAAGAAGTTACAATGTGTGGATGCATGAAGAGTCTGGGGAGTGCAAAAAAGGTTCACAAGACTTGTTTCTGCAACAGCGGGACTAACTAATGAAGAGAGATTGTGGAAAGTGAGCTTGTATTATCTGGATTTTTAAAGAATGAGTGGCGATTTCATTGAAACTTACAAAATGCTTAAAGGAATGGATAAGGTGAATGAAGGTATGAATTTTCCCTTCATTGTGGACTCTAGAAGCAGGAAGCACAACTTCAAAATCAAAGGAAGCTCTTCTAAATGAGCTGAGAAATCTTTTTCCTCAGGGGGCTGTGGGCCCTTGCAATTCTCTAACCAGAGCAACTGTGGAAGTTGAGTCATTAAGTATGTTTATGGTACATACTGACAAAATGTTAAATATCAATGATATTAAGGGACTTTATTCTATACTGAGCAGTTACCAAGCTCCAGTCAGAACTAAGAACATATAAACTCATTTTTGCTACAACTTAATGGGGAGATTTTATCCATAGCTGTGTAAAAGCTGGAAACAAATCTGAACAAGTGTGCAGTCTGGCTGGTGACTCACCAGTGTGACTCACTTTTTAAAAGGTTACTTTCCCAACATAATATACACCGATCATAATACATAAGAGATATGGGAATAGTGTCGGGGAAAACAAAACATTGATGTGGACGATTAGCCATGCTCATATTCAATGGCAGAGCAGCCTTGATGGGCTGAATGACTTACATTTACTGTCATGTTCTTATATTTGCTCAACAACTTCATCAATATTCCCCTAATTTTCATTTCCATGAGAGTAAGTAAGCTTAGAAATTAGTATGCTGGCTCGATAGTGAGCAATGTAGGGTACAGCCAATAGTCAGAGTTCTGGGGGATCTGGATCCTAGCCCTGTCTGAATGTGGTCTTGAAAAATACATCATTTTTGATTCACAAACAGGACAAAAGTTTAGTGAATTAAAATATTGTACATGGTGAATATCAGCTCATATGTTGAGGCAAAACATTTCCATTCTCCTCACGGAAGAAGGGGAAAACAACATGACACTTAGGGCAGAATTTTATGGAAACTGACTTTTTGCTGTTGACATAAGTTTTGCCGGAGCTCTTTAATTATGGCATTTACAT
Organism: Chiloscyllium plagiosum; assembly: GCF_004010195.1. Taxonomy (NCBI): domain Eukaryota; kingdom Metazoa; phylum Chordata; class Chondrichthyes; order Orectolobiformes; family Hemiscylliidae; genus Chiloscyllium; species Chiloscyllium plagiosum. The sequence continues at coordinate 55,585,419 of NC_057723.1, read as the reverse complement.
TCTGCTATTAGCTTCTCACCAGGACAAGAGGCCAGGCAGGCTGATGAGTCAAATCAGTCAAAGGAAGGATTTTTAGCTCTAGTGACCCTGGCAGAAACCAAAATGACTGACTAAACCGCATATTAATTCCTGAGTTTTCAATATTCATCAGACTGGAAAGGAGGCCGAAGAAGGCCATTTCCTAAGACGTTGTAGAGGTTCTGAGAATCTGAGAGACAAAAGTGGCATGATGTTCCCTAACATTAGGAGGAAGAACCAAGTCTGAAAATCCAGGTGAGGATGGATAAAAGTAGCTGAGGAAATGAGAACCAGAAACCCAAAAACATGAAGACACTATTATAAGAAGTTTAATCAGCTCATTGCAATGGGAATGGTGATTACTATAGAACTATTTTCCAAGTTCCAGCACCTTTTGCACAACATTCCTCAAAATTACATATCTTGCAAACCTGTTTTCTTCTCTTTCTTCACATCCTAATGAGCAATCAACACGCTTGCACACCTTTGTCTTTGTGCCATCTCACAGTCACTCTCAACAAATGTTGCTGTTCCACTATCTCAACTTCATTCCTTACACTCAAAAGTCTTTTCCTTGTAAAAGAAATTGTGCAACTGAGGGTGAGGCAGAGAAGCAAAGGGTTGAGAGGTAAGCTAGCCTGCTAATGAGAGCCACCTTGACTGGCAATGCATGCTCATCTGTTCCACTGGAAATGAGGTCTTAGAATCATAGAATCCCTACAGTCTGGAAGCAGGCCAATCAACCCATTGAGAGCACACTGACCCTCCAAAGGGCATCCCACCTAGACCCACGCTCCTACCCTATCCCTGTAACCCTACATTTCCCATGGCTGATTCACCTAGCCTGCACATCCTGGAATGCTATGGGTAATTTAGCATGGCCAATCCATCTAACCTGCACATCTTTGGATTCTATGAGGAAATCAGACCACCCAGAGGTCTTCTTCCAGCAGATTGCAGACATCAGCATCCAGCCTGAGCTTCCCGACACACAGCTGCTTTGACATGCTGGGAAAGCTGATTTCTGCCTGTGGACCATGCATTGGAGGCCTCGCCTTTTCATGAGAGAGTTCTGTGCCTGATCTGTTTGTCCTCAGGAGAAGGCAATTGCTGCTAGTGTTACTGTCACCATTCTTTTTGTTGGTTATCAGAGATGAAAAGGAGAACTACTCCCATACTGTGCTAACTAATGGCAGCAGGGAAATAGAAATCAAGCTATTTACTATTCAAGAGAGGTGAGCTTACATGCAGGAAGTTGCAGATCATGTTTCAAGCAGAAAGTCATGAGTTATTTATTTATTGTCGCACAAATCTAGAAAGACACAATGTTTTGTCACCATAACCAAGCGCCATTTTGAGTTACAGAAAGAATAAAAAATAAATTACATAGAGGTCATCTTCGGTACAAGAGGTCTTCAAACACAACTCCAGAGCTTCTGCACGGTGTCCTCGGCATCATGGAGTCCCCTTGCTTTAGGCCTACTGCAGCCAGGAGTTTCTGTTCCAGGCACCACCTCTGCCACAGTGGCCCAGTACCTCCAAGAATTCCCACTCTGGGTACCGTCACCACCTGCAGCCAGGAGTCCCCACTCCAGCACCACCACCGCTTCAGCCAACGACCTGCCAAGAATAAATAGACAAGAATGGGAAGCATAGGGCTGGTCATGAGCAGATGTGCTCAGGACCCTAAACACTACCTAGCATGCTGGCATCATCATCTTGGAGAAGGAGAGAACAAAGAAGTGCTGATGAAATCAGCCTCTTTACCAAGCATGGCAGTTTATCAATTCCAGCCTTTAAAGAAATCTGCAGTTTCATTGAAGGAATATTCCATACTGCCCTCAGGATTTGTTGGCCTTGAATTGTTCCACACAGCTTAAGAACTAGCAGCTGACTGTGAAAGCTAAAAGCTTAGATATTGATACATGTGTTTATTTATTTGGGGTGGCACGGTAGCTCGGTGGTTAGCACTGCTGCCTCACAGTACCAGGGACCCAGGTTCAATTTCTGCCTCAGGTGACTGTCTGTGTGGAGTTTGCACATTCTCCCTGTGTCTGTGTTGGTTTGCTCTGGTTTCCTCCCACAATCCAAAGACGTGTAGGACAGGTGAATTGACCATGCTAAATTGCCCATAGTGATAGGTGTATTAGTCAGGGTAAATATAAGGTAGGGGAATGGGTCTGGGTGGATTACTCTTACTCTTCAGAGGGTCGGTGTGGATATGTTGGACCAAAGGGCCTGTTTCCATACTGTAGGGAATCTATTTCAAAGCCACTTAATCCCTATCTAGCTCCTGCTTGAAATGTAAATATATTAAATGTTATAGTTAAAATATTTAATCGTGCTAGGTTAAATACTGATTTAAATGAGGATTTTAAAATTTTAATTATTTATCCAAAATCTCTGCGGGAGATCCCTAGTTAACTTGAAACTACCTGGTTAAGTCAGGAAGCGAGCAGGTCAAACTGTACCACTTTTTGAGGCTTTAACTCCGCCACACCTGAAACCATCTTTGTTTTGCGATAACAATTTGCCCGGTATGAAACACACAAATATCTCTTATTAGCAGTTTGCATTGGCAAGGACCCAGATGAAGTTCATTTGCCTAGACTGACAATGAGTGAGTAATATACTCACATCATGAGGAAGAAATTAAACTAAAGGAATTCAAAGTCTACACCCTTTTTTGTAATTCCAGATTTGAATTCTTTGGATACAGACCAAATTCTTATCACAGTCTTCTTTGTTTGTGAAGTAGGTGATGTAATAACAGGGTGCAGCAAACCTTTATATGGTGGGGACAGAAATCTTATGATTTTCTGTCTGGTGTTTTCTCGGAACATAGAAAATATACAGAGTCACTTAGATATGATATTTTCTCACAGTCTATTGCATGTTTTCGCAATGCCTCTCTCTTGTTCAACCTCGAGTTGTTAAGTTGCCCATATACGTATGAAATATCTTTTTTCTGTGTGGGGAATAAAACTTGTCTGGGTTGTTTGGTATAAAAATACAATCTGTACCAAAAGGGCTTATGGCTTGCCATCATTGCGTGATGCCTACCATGAGGCACTGACTGGGAGCTGCTATTTCACAGAGAGAAAAGCATGTTAAAAAAAACAGTAATACTTGGAAATATACCTTACTGATTGTATTGATCTTACATTTTGAAGTGTATAAGACAAGTCAGACCAAGAATGTCTTGTTTGCCGGTTTTACTGGTTTTCCTTTGCACCTTGCTACCAATTTCATTAAAATCACAGAAAAAGAAAGACTGCTGCCTTGAGAATAGTTACATAGTGTTAGAAGCACCAGAGCCAAACAATTGTTTAAAAAAACATTCTGACAATAATACAGGAATAGTCTGAGTTGTAAAGTCTACAAGAAACTGAAAAGCGAAACTAAAAATGAGGAATGAAACAGGGTCAAAGTGAAAACATTGGGTAAGAGACAATGGCTGTGACATTTCCTCTCCCAGTGACAGTCAAAAACAAAAGGTGATATGAGCAGAACTGGCAGTTTTTATGCGCACAATGACAAAATTTCAAAATTGTGACGTTTGTAACAAGCCAGCGCAGCTATATGTAGCTATAAGCTTATCACCATTGTGAAGAGTGTATTCTATCTTTAATCTCTCTGAAGAATTTTTAAAAACGCTTCAGAAATTTTGAAAGTCTTGTAGGTTTGGTTTGAACCTGAACTTAATGTAAGTTATCAACAATGCATGTTCAGTATTAGGGTCCAAGGTGAAAGAGGGCTCATGTGAATTTATGAACGCAATCACAGAATTCAATGAGTTCGCACAACCAAACAATGGTCTAATTTTAAAAAAAATTGTGTTCATCACAAGAGATCTCACAGTGAGAACATGTCTACTGATAGGGGAGAAACTTGCCACATGAAAGTGATCGACATGTGTAGATGCATTGAGGTGGAGCATTAACAGCAAAAGTGCAGAAGAACAGCCCAGGTCCTGCATTAAACTAGTAGACATTCTTGGCTGAAAGGGGAGGACACTCATGAACAAAAGCAGGATGCAAAGACTGTGGAAGACATCATATTAATGAGCAGGGGCATGTCCATTATGGAAAATAAAAATGTTTTCACTGTATGAAACCAAATAATTTGGCTTGAGAGAACACAAAAAGCAAGTGCACATGACCACTGGAGATTGTCATCTAAACATTCTAATCAATCACTTTACACCAAGAAAAGATTGTGGGCGGCACGGTGGCACAATGGTTAGCACTGCTGCCAGAGACCCGGGTTCAATTTCCGCCTCAAGTGACTGACTGTGTGGAGTTTGCACGTTCTCCCCATGTCTGCGTGGGTTTCTTCCGGGTGCTCCGGTTTTCTCCCACAGTCCAAAGATGTGCAGGTTAGGTGAATTGGCCATGCTAAATTGCCCGTAGTGTTAGTTAAGGGGTAAATGTAGGGGTATGGGTGGGTTACGTTTCGGCAGGTAGTGTGTGGACTTGTTGGGCCAAAGGGCCTGTTTCCACACTGTAATGTAATGTAATCTAATCTAAAAATGATCCTTCCATTTCAAACTGTTCACATGTTGATTGGTGATAAACAATCTGTGTCTGTTGTAATGATGATTGCAGAACAGAAAGATCAGGTCAATGTAAAATATCATATAGACACTCTCGCATCATACAGCATCATGACTTTCATAGATGTCGCCAAAGTGGCTTAGTATTGTAATCCAGGACTGAAGCCCTCAAAAGTAAGATTGAAGATTATTGATGGCACTTTGCTCATACTTAAAGGACATATTATTCTAGGGTGAGTCTGTATGATGACAGGAACAAAGTTCTGGAGTTCCAGATCATAGATGGCAATCAATTCTGACTAATCTCAACCAGGTCAAGCTTCAAGCTTCATTTGTTAACCTTTAACGTTCTCAACAAGTTGCAGCACACTCAACCACTGACCACATAACAGTTCCTAAATGAGTACAACAACATGTTTACAAGTTTAGAATGACTTCCTATAGAATATCATCTCAAATTTGATGAGCTTGTAAGTGCGTCAATGGAAGGCCACCATGACGTGTACTATTTGGTCTTCTTGGTGATCTTCCTATGGAAATTGCTGACTACAGGTCAATATTGCAGAATGACATATTCCCCTGTTTTATGTGCTGATAGATATGTTGAAAGCTAGTGTGATGACTGTAAAGGCCACATGGTCTGCCTGCCATAATATACCATGGGGCTGATACCTGTTTAAAATCCATTTGTGTGAATGCATTAGAAAATGTTTAATTCAATGCAAATACCTTACAACTGGGTGATGACTTGGATATTAATTTTATAGTACTGTCTGCCACATATCATATTTCACTAAACTGACCTGTATTATGTTTACTATCACATTTAAATTTTATTATAATTTTATGAATGAAGAATATTGTTGAAAAAAGACAGAGCATTGTATTGAATTCATTTAAAGCAAAGTTAAAATGAAGAAACCATAGCAAAACAAAGATAATAATCAGAAAATGATGTAAATTACTTTTGAAAATATTTGGTCGGACCCCCTATCTTAAGGGCAACATTGGCTGTGTTTAATTAAATATTATCATTCACATATGAAAATAAATTCATAAAAATATCAGACTGATTAGTGTTAAAGAAATCATTTTTAAGCAAACTGTTTTCTAACCGAAACATGGAACATGCTTTGCGTAATGAATGATACCACAAAGAATGATAAAGCAGTAAGAAAGAACAACTTTATTTATCTCACTTGAGATAAATGTTCCAAAATGCTTTTTAACATTTGCTGGCTTCCTTACTGTTCTGATCTTTGTAGAGTGAAAGATTCCCAGCTGAGCAATTGACTGCTTTTATAAATGATTCCTATCTTTACTCCTGTCATGTGTGACTGTGGACAACAGACAGACCCATTCGTTGTTTTCACTTACAAATGAATCAATAAAAATACACCACTGGGTGTCACTGAAGTGGCTAAATGCTTTTGAGTTTGCTTCATAATACAAACTTTGAAGTGAAAATTCTCTTAATGAGTGGACTTGCTGTGGGAAGCGATTATATGTCACAGACAAACAAAACAGCTTGATGAGACCTTTGAACTGTCTCACAGGAAGGAACTGCTGAGAGACTCCTCCACAGTGACCAGTGCAAGGCCTGAGGCCAACACCTGCTGAGAACAGCGCCTCACAGTGTATGGTAATGCTACCCATTTCCTAATATTAACACCAGTTTAAAATCATTTACTGAGAGTTGATGATCTGTTTACACAGTCAGCTCCCATTTCTGTCTTGATTTGCACTTCCTATTTCTGGGATGATACAAAGTGTAAGATAACAGAAAAACTGATTGAGAATCTTCCTGCAATCCACACAGATCCTGGCAGATATCTATCAATTGGATTAGTCATTGGCTGCACAGGAATTACTATAAAATAATATGTCTCTCCTTCCTCATTTATGTCCTATACTTGTTGTAAGTTATTGTAAATAAAATACTAGAATTTTAACTATGATAATCCTTTGATTGACAAGAAATCCACTTTACATTTTTAGTTCAATTCTGTAACTATTAGTGTACCAAAAAATGTAATCTGGCACACATGGATTCATAGTCGAAGAGTGTGGTGCTGGAAATGCACAGCTGGTCAGGCAACATTCGAGGAGCAAGAGAATTGACGTTTCAAGCATAAGCCCATCATCAGGAATGAGGCCTGTGGACCAGGGGGCCTGAGAGGTAAATCGGATGGGGTTGGGGTCTGGGGCAAGGTAGCTGGGAATGCGCTAGGTAGATGAAAGGTGGGGGTGAAGGTGATAGGTCAGAGGAGAGGGTGGAGCGGATAGGTGAGAAGGAAGATGGACAGGTAGGACAGTTCAGGTGGACGGTGCGAGTTGGAAGGTTCGATCTGTGATAAAGTGGGAGGAGGGGAAATGAGGACCCTGATGAAATCGACATTGATCTCGTGCGGTTGGAGAGTCCCAAGGAAGAAGATGAGGCATTCTTCCTGGAGATGTCAGGTGGTTAGGGTTTGGCAGTGGAGGAGGCCCAGGACCTGCATGTCCTTGGTAGAGTCGGAGGTGGGGGTAGGGGGGAGTTAAAGTGTTCAGCCACAGGGCAGTGGGGTTGTTTAGTATGTGTGTGTCCTAGAGATGTTCTCTGAAATGTTCTGCAAGTTGGCATCCTGTCTCCCCAGTGTAAAGGAGACCACATTGGCAGCAATAGACACAATCGATGATGTGTGTGGAAGTGCAGGTAAATCTCTGTCGGATGTAGAAGGATCCTCTGGGGCCTTGGACAGTGGCAAGGGGGAGGTGTGGGTGCAGGTTTTGCATTTCTTGTGGTTGCAGGGGAAGGTGCCGGGAGTGGAGGGTGGGTGGTGGGGTGCGTGGACCTACCAAAGGTCTCTCCGGAATGCAGATAGGGATGGGGAGGGAAATATATCCCTGGTGGTGAGGTCTGTTTGTGGGTGGTGGAGATGGCAGAGGATGATGCGATGTATATGGAGGTTGGTGGGTTGGAAGGTGAGGAACGAGGAGGTTCTGTTCTTGTTTCATTGGGAGGAATGAGATTCGAGTGCAGAGGTGCAGGAAGTGGACGAAGATGTGCTGGAGGGCATCATTAACCATGTGGGAAGGGAAATTGCGGTCTTTGAAGAAGGAGGTCATCTGGGATGCTCTATGGTGGAATTGGTCCCCTTAGGAGTAGATGCGGCAGAGGTGGAGGAATTTGGAATAAGGGATAGTTTTTTACAGGAGGCAGGGTTGGAGGAGGTGTAATCCAGGTAGCTTTGGGAGTTGGTGGGTTTGTAGTAGATATCCGTATTGAGTTGGTCACGGAGATAGAGATGGAGAGGTCCAGAAAGAGGAGTGAAATGTCTGAGATTGTCCAGGTGAACTTGAGGTCGGGGTGGAAGGTGTTAGTGAAGTTGACAAACTGATCAACCTCCTTGTGGGAACATGAAGTGGCACCGATACAGTCATTGATGTAATGGAGGAAAAGGTGGAAAATGCTGGTGTAACAGCGAAAGTTGGACTGTTCCACATACCCGATGAAGAGGCAGGCATAGCTGGGGCCTATGCAAGTGTCCATGGCTACCCGTTTGATCTGGAAGAAGGGGGAGGAATTGAAGGAGAAATTATTAAGGGTGAGGACCAGTTCAGGCAATCAAATGAGTGTGTCAGTGGAAGGATACTAGTTGGATCAGCAGGAGAGGAAGAAACGGAGAGCTTGGAGATCTTCATCGTGGCGGAACAATGTGTACAGGGACTGGATGTCCATAGTGAAGATGAGGCACTGGGAAACTGAAGTCCTGGATGAGCCAGTCAAATGAGAGTGTCAGTGGAATGGTACTGGATTCATGTCAAATTCATAAAGAGCTTGCACGGACTGAAACTATCAGGAGTTCTATGATCCACTTTTGGTCTTGCAAGTCAGAACCAGAATTGGTCTGAAAATAGCTTTGATAATGAGTAAATTAGGGCTTGAATTGTATGTCATGACCTAAAGACACAGAACAAGAAGACTAAGATTTGACTTCTGTTTCTTGACCTGGCCTCAAAGTCTCAAACCTGATATTGTAGTACAATCCAATTGGAATGCTGCATATGAGAGGTGATTTTCTTTGGGATGAAGAGTTAAACCAAGGCTGCTCACTCAGGATTCAACGCTTTTTTTGAAGAATAGCAGACGAGTTATTCCCAGTCTCTTGCCCAATGTTAATCTCTCACACAGCCCCACAAAAATGAAGTATCTGGTCTTTATTTCCTGGATAATTGTGGGAGATTGGTATGTGCAATCAGCCACATGTTTCCTGTATTACAGCAGTGACCACACTTTGAAGCTGGTTTTAAAATGCATTGTGAAATCTGATGGGTTGTTAAAGCACTGTATGAATGTGAGTCCTGTTTCCTGAATTACCAAATTAATGGACTGAAGAATAAGTGCACTCCACCCAACTGCCATCAAGTCTCCCACCCACCCCGACACCTCCCTAAAAATAGGCAAGTCGGGGTCAGATGAACTTTTAAAAAATGAAGAATGCTATTTGACCATCACAGCATATAGCTTGAGTCAGGGGATTTCCTGCTTACTGCAATATCAGGAAAAAGTGCCAGAGTGGCACAATTTACACTTGGGGGGGCGGTGGGTGGGGTGGGTGTTAGATGGAGTCAGGCCAGGCATTCTGGGCACAAGTCAGAGACACCCACAAGGGCGACCAAGACATGATGTTGATTGTTTACGAGGTCTAGCTTTGTACTCTTTTAGTAATTGGAACCAGGGCGAGTTGTTTTCTTATATAGAAGGCCCTCTTTCCTTCTCTGTCACACAAGCTCAGCCTCTCTATATCCCTAAACTCCACATCTGATCAGAGCTGACTCATGCCAACTCACATCCCCATCCACCTCTAATAGTTCTTTATGCCCTCTATCCGAATTCGTAGCACTTTGATTCCCTTTCATCCAGTATACATTCTTACTATAGGTGGAGAACGAGTCTTACTTACCTTTTTCCAGCAACCACACAAGCCTGGCATCAGTGACTGCTACATCTGTGGGCAGCACAGTGGCTCAGTGGTTAGCACTACTGCCTCACAGTGCCAGGGACCGGGTTCAATTTCCGCCTCAGGTGACTGTCCGTGTGGAGTTTGCACATTCTCCCCGTGTCTGCGTGGGTTTCCTCCCACAATCCAAAGATGTGCAGGTCAGGTGAATTGGCCATGTTAAGTTGCCCATAGTGTTAGGTGCATTAGTCAGGAGTAAGTACAGGGTAGGGTAATGGGTCTGGGTGGGTTACTCTTCAGAGGACTTGTTGGGCCGAAGGGCTTGTTTCCATCCAGTAGGAAATCTAATCTGGCGGAGACGATGTCAGTGAGGTAGGCCCAGTGGTGAAAGATAATACCTGAGGTTTGGCGATTTCATTGTTGGCTTTGATTTGATTTATTATTGTCACATGTACCGAGGTACAGTGAAAAATCTTGACAAAGTTAAAAATCACACAACACCAGGTTATAGTCCAACAGGTTTAATTGAAAGCCCTCGCTTTCAGAGCGCTGCTCCTTCATTAGGTGATTGTCTCCTTCATCACATGGCAACCACCTGATGAAGGAGCAGTGCTCTGAAAGCTAGTGCTTCCAATTAAACCTGTTGGAATATAACCTGATGTTGTGTGATTTTTAACTTTGAAGACCTCAGTCCAACACCGGCATCTCCAAATCATGAAAAGGTTTGTTTTGCGTGCAGTACAGGCCGATCATACAAAACAAAGTTCATGAGTGTAATAGAACAGAGCTGAAAATGTGTTGCTGGAAAAGCGCAGCAGGTCAGGCAGCATCCAAGGAACTTCTTCAGGAAACATCGATTCTCCTGTTCCTTGGATGCTGCCTGACCTGCTGCGCTTTTCCAGCAACACATTTTCAGCTCTGATCTCCAGCATCTGCAGCCCTCACTTTATCTCTGTAATAGAACAGAGCCAGGAATACAATGTTATGGCTGCAGAGAAGGTGTACAAAGAGCGAGATCAACATTAAGTTTAAAACTTGACAGGTCCAGTGCTGGTGAAGTTGAAGCAGTATTTGGAGGGCATTATTGTGATGTTGAAGAGGAGGGGCGGGTTGAGAGACGTATCTCTGACATTGGTGGGTCTGCACAAGTGGTAATGGAGGTGAATCAGTCAGCAAAAAAAGGATGGCACCTGAGGATTGGCTACTTTATTTGTCTCCAGTGTAAACAGCTATGAGGTGGTAGTAGTTCCAAACCAGATAAACTTCTCTTTAAGCTATATCTATTCATATTCCTCTTCTCCTTAAAGCTATCAGAATTGCACCTTATTGTCATGATGAATCAAAGCTTTTCTTGTTATATTTTTGCACTGTAAAATGCACATGACAATAAAATCATTCATTCATTCATACTGTAGCAATGATTCCTGTAGTAACAATGGCATGCCTGAAAGTCCTTAAAACACATTTATTCATAACCTTCTTTGAAAAATGTTGCTGCAACAATGCCATCAAATATCAAACAGCCAGAGTTTTAAAATATCAGTAATAGAAACTATAAGCACTTCACATTTCTTTACCTTGTGTAAATAACAGATCCACATCAAATGCCATATCACTTGCCCTTCACTCCTTCCTAGAACATCTTGTCACCATGAACAGCTATGTAAGAATCCTTCTCATTGACTACAGTTCAGCCTTCAACACTATTATCCCCTCGAGACTGATTACTAAACTTAGTGATGTCGGACTAAGCCCCACTCTGTGCAACTGGATCCTCAGTTTCCTGACCCACAAGCCACAATCAATGAAGATTAGGTACAATATTTCTTCCTCACTAACGCTCAACACTGGAGCACCCCACGGGTGCGTACTAAGCCCCCTACTGTACTCACTGTATACCCATGACTGCGTTGCTAAATACCAGACTAATGCCTTTAACAAGTTAGCTGATGAGACCACCATAGTCAATCCAATCTCAGATGGCGACAAAATAGACTACAGACATGACGTGGAAAAATGGTGCACTGAGAACAACCTAGCTCTCAATGTCGGCAAAACCAGGGAACTCATTCTTGACTTTTGGCGGGATGTTACTCATGCCCCTCCTACACATTAACAGCACAGAGGTGGAACAAGTGGAGAGTGTCAAGCTCCTGGGAGTGGTCATCAACAACAAGCTTTCTTGGCTCTTCATGTGGACGCATTGGTTACAAAGGCCCAACAATGTCTCTTCTTCCTCAGGCAGCTGAGAAAATTTGGCATGACGGTGAATACTATGCCAGCTTTCGTAGGTGTACCATCAAGAGCATTCTGTCTGGATGTATCACTACCTGCTATGCAACTGCACCATTCAAGATCAAAGATGGTTACAGAGAGTGGTGGTCCCGGCCTGGACAGTCACAAAGGTCAACCTCCCATCTTTAGAATCCATCCACCAGGCCCGCTGTCAAGGAAAGGCCGCCTGCATTCTGAAAGATCCATCCCACTCTGGCAATGCTTTTTTTACAACCTCTACCATCAGGGAGATGGTACAGAATCCTGAACACACGCACCAGTTGGTTTCAAAACAGTTTCTACCCTACTGTTGTTGGAATACTGAATTAACTCACAAACTCTTAGCATTCGCCTGTACCTGTGTTTTGGTTTTTGCCATTGTTTATCTATTATTTACTTATCCATACTATTTAACTATGTGAACTGTCTGTATTGCTCGCAAGATAAAGCTTTTTACTGCCTCGGTACACGTGACAATGAATTTAATTTAATTCAATTCAATTTACAGGGCGGGAACTTCTGCCTGGAACTGTCACAGAAATGCAAACTTTGGTGCCAAGCTATGTCAATTGGTACTGGGCAGAAACTTTGGGATCTTCAACTACTTTCTAAAAGCTCACTATCCAAATCTTCGCTCCTCTTCACTTGTACAATAGATTGGGTTCAATTCTTAAACAATTCGATTCCTTTGGGTTTCTTCAAAACGCTGAGGTAGGCAAAAACCAGGTGGCCGATAACAGCACCCCAAACATATTGCTTCTGCACCAGGGATCTTATTTATAAAATTCTGTTTTCTTCTGCATTTTGAAACTCACTGGTACATTAACCTTGAAATCATTTCTGTACATAAAAATAACAATAAGAAAAGGTAGCTGGTAAGAAATATAATGTAGTAACTATGACTAAAACTATAATGCTCTCTTATAATTAATAGAATTATAATAGAGCAGACAACATTCCTATAACAAGTAACTTATAAGATCGTAAGAAACATGAGCAGAAGTAGGACATTTGACCTTAAGAGTCTGCACTGTCATTCAATAAAATTGTGGTTGAATGAATTGTGGCCTTAACTCCACTTTCCTGTGTGTCGCCCATAACCTTTAATTCCTTTGTCAATTAACAAAGCACTCAAGCTCAGCTTTGAATATATATCAATGACACAGCCTGAACTGATCACTGTGAGTCGAGATTTCTAAAGACTAACGACTCTAAGGGGAAAAAAAAATCCTCTGCAATTCTGTCTTAATTAAGAGTGTCCCTAATTCTTGATTCAAACACGAGAGGAATCATTGTATGGAGCTATTTGGTGAGATGCAAACAATTTTTGTCAAGGAGATAAGTTTAAAAAAAAATGTCTTAAATGAAAAATGCAAGATAGAGAGTCAGAGAGGTGTAAAGAGGATGTTCCTGAGCTTGGAATGTAGGCAAAGGATGGCACAGTCACCAGTACTGGAGCAATTGTAATTAGGAATAGAATTAGAAATGCATATTTATCTCAGAAGGTTGTGTGGCTAGAGGAGTTAATAGAGATGGTGGGGGGCATGGCCTTGAGGATTTGACCATAAGATTTATTGCCAGTTATGAACAAATGAATGCAGCTGTGGCAAATATATTTTATAGTTTTGTAGCTTTAATTATCCTTTATCACAATGAAAATTGGATCAGTCAGAGGTCCTTGAATTTTATCTTACAGATAGTGGCTTGCTGCTTAATGCTGAAGGAATCACCTTTGCCATATCTGTTTCTTGCAGTTGTGTCAAAAGGACTTCTCAAATTGAACGTGACAATTGAGAAATACATCTCAAAAATTATCCGAGAAAAGAAAAAATAAACAGCTGGCAGTAAAGCAATATAGACAGCATTATGTAAAAAAAGGTTAAAAGCAAATTACTGCGGATGCTGGATGGTAATGCTTATGGTAATGCTGGACAATTCAGATCCAAGAGTGAAAACTGGCTTGATGGATCATATCTGAAAATGTGTTGTTGGAAAAGCGCAGCAGGTCAGGCAGCATCCAAGGAACAGGAGAATCGATGGTTCGGGCATAAGCCCTTCTTCAGGAATGAGGAAAGTGTGTCCAGCAGGCTAAGATAAAAGGTAGGAAGGAGGGACTTGGGGGAGGGGCGTCGGAAATGCGTTAGGTGGAAAGAGGTCAAGGTGACTGTGATAGGCCGGAGTGGGGTGGGGGCGGATAGGTCAGGAAGATGATTGCAGGTTAGGAAGGCAGTGCTGAGTTCGAGGGATTTGACTGAGACAAGGTGGGGGGAGGGG
>NC_057723.1:55531444-55570314 GCF_004010195.1 Chiloscyllium plagiosum | reverse complement strand
GCGGGAAAGGAAGAAGCGGAGGGCTTTAAGTCCTTCGTGATGGGGGATGGAGGTGTACAGGGATTGGATGTCCATGGTGAAGATAAGACGTTGGGGACCGGGGAAGCGAAAATCATGGAGGAGGTGGAGGGCGTGGGTGGTGTCCCGAACGTAGGTGGGGAGTTAATAAGTCAATAAGTGTCATATCATATGTCAATAAGTGTGGCGCTGGAAAAGCACAGCTGAATAGGCAGCATTTGAGGAGCAGGAGAGTCGACCATTTTGACCATAAGCTCTTCATCAGGAATGTGAGCTTATGCTTGAAATGTCAATTCTCCTGCTCCTTGGATGCTGCCTAATTGGATGTGCTTTTCCAACACCACATTTTTTGACTCTGATCTCCAGCATCTGCAGTCCTCACTTTCTCCTAATTGATGGATCATATGTTGTCATTATGCAATTTGGTGACTATAATGGTTAATTATAGATGTCTCTAGCCAGACCAAGAGTCAACCACATCTAGAGCCACATGTAGGCCAGACCAGGTAAGGATGGTATCCCCTTCCCTAAAGGACACTTGGAAACCAGATGTGTTTTCCTCTGACAAATAGCATGATTACATAGTCATCATTAGACTCTTAGTTCCAGATTTGTGTTGAATTCAATCAAATTCCACCATGACAGAATTCAAATCCAGGTCCCCAGATCATGACTTAGGTCTCTGGATGAATAGTTTAGCGGTAACAACTCTAGGTCATCACCTTCCTGAGATGAGGTGAGGTAAAGTTAAACATTGAACACATCCATACAAAGCTGCCATTGTTCTTTTAACATAAAAATAGTGCAAGTTTATCACTCAAAAAAATGCTATTTAACCTTCAATTTCTTACTTACTAGACTCTATCCAAATTTTCTTAGGAGCTGGATTCATTTTCAGTTCTCATTGCCAGGAGAATTCTGTAAATTTTCACAGTCTGAAGATTCTATGACCTAACAATTTGTTCTTCTGCTCAGATGAAACTGTTCTTCTGAAAACTAATTCCTCTCATTTAACATCAAACAATTTGTGGCCCCTGATAATTTGTTTTTATGTATTGCATAAAATAGAGCATTTTAAATACTTTAATAATTATCATTTTGTTAGTAAAAAAAGTCATTCAGTGTGTGTATATCAGATTTTCCATTTTCTATAGAATGCAAGGAAGCAGAATTTAACCAATTTCTGAAAGGTGTCCATCAAAATAGCTGTTTTTTTGAATTATGGTTTATTTTAAGCTGAATGCATTTTGGTGAGGTACCAGCGACATTCTTAAGACCAAATTATGCAAATTTACAGATATAGTTTCCCACATATTGTATTGGCTCTATATATTATTTTCATACCGTTGGTTAATATGTTTTAATAAAATTCCTGTGAGTGCTTCACTAACAAAGACATTACTCTATTCATTTATGATTAAACTGAGTTAACGTAATGTGCACAGGAATTCAATGTGACTTTGACAACCCATGTGCTAAAAGGTGCTGAGTTTCGAAACTATATTGACCCAAATATGGTACAATGAGATTCAGTATTACATGAATGATGATATATCTCTGACATTAGGAAAGAAGGTTGAAACTGGTCTAGAATGAGCTTGTGAAGAGAGAAGTCCTAAACACTACAGTAGAGAGCTGTATTTGATGACCTACTATGCAAAATATAAATAAAGGAATATTGCCATAGATAAGGAGTTGAACAGTCTACTTAGAGGTAAGGAGTGAGCAGCTTCAGGGACAGTGTATGTGGAGACACCTATAGTGTATGTGGAGACCTATTGGTCTGATACTCCAGACCAATATCTCAATGTGCAGGGAGTAGCAACAGCTTAAAGCACTGAGGCCTTGACAAAGTTAAGGATCTTCACCTGTTTGATGCAAGTCAATAAGAGTAAGTGATCTTGTATCTTTTGGTCAATTTTGAACAGAATCTGAAAACACAGTACTGATATTGGTATGGACTACGGCTGCAATCTATTCCACTTCTCCCTATAGCTCAAATGATCCAAACCTGGCAACATCCTTGTAAATCATTTCTGAACCCTTTCAAGTTTCACATCCTTCCTATAGGAGGGAGACCATAATTACACACAATATTCCAAAAGTGTCCTAACCAATGTCCTTTACAGCCGTAACATGACCTCCCATCTCCTATGCTCAGTGCTCTAATGAAGAAACGAAAGCCTACCAAGTGCCTTCTTCACTATCATGTCTACCTAGGACTCCACTTTCAAGGTACTTTGAAATTGCATTTCAAGGTCTCCTTGTTCAACAACACACCCCAGGGCCTTACCATTAAGTGTATAAGTCCTTCCCTGATTTGCCTTTCCAAATTGCAGCACCTCATATTTATCTAAATTAAACTCCATCTGCCACTCCTTGGCCTATTGGCCCATCTGATCAAGATCCCATTGTACTCTGAGGTAACCTCCTTCGCTGTCCAACACACCACCAATCTTTCTGTCATCTGCAAACCTACTAACTATACCTCCTATGTTCACATCCAAATCATTTATATAAATGATGAAAAGCAGAGGAACCAGCACCAATTCTTGTGGCACACTGCTGGTCACAGGCCTCCAGTCTGAAAGGTAATCCTCCACCACCACCCTCTGTCTTCTACTTTTAACCCACTTCAGTATCCAAATGGCTAGTTCTCTCTGTATTGCATGTGATCTAACCTTGCTAACCAGTCTACCATGAGGAACATTGCCGAACACTTTACTGAAATCCATATAGATCATGTCCACCATTCTGTCCTCATCAATCCTCTTCATTACTTTGCAAAAACAAATTAATATAGTGTGCCATAATTCCCACACACAAAGCCATGTTGATTATCCCTGATCTGTCCTTGCCTTTCCAAATACATGTAAATCCTGTCCATCAGGATTCCCTCCAACAACTTGCCCACCACTGATGTCAGACTCACCGGTCTATAGTTTCCTAGCTGCTCCTTACCACCTTTCTTAAATAGTATATTATGACATAGCTGCTACATTACTTGCAATATATTTCAGTTCCCCATAGGTGGATGGGTAATGTTATCCCAACTAAACAATTCAATAAAATCAATGGAAATTAAACTTGGGCGGTTTCGATAGTGGCAGGAATTTGAAAATCTATCCTTTTGTTGCTTTCTGACTTGAAGGAAATTTTACACTTTCGGCTGTCTCAATTGCTCTCATATGTAAAGCTGTAAAAAAGCTATAAAAGCTGCCCAGCTTATATCCTTAAGAAATTTTCACTGTCTTTCTCTGACAAAACATGTGGGATGCAATTACTAGATTTTCATGTTTATGTAGCAGATTTACCCAGAGGTGAGTCTGATTAAGTCCAGCACCAATTCGTCACAAGTAATTTCATTGTGCAATGGTGATCAGATTTCATTCAAACTGTTCAGTGGGAGTATACAATTTATGTGGACGTGCTTGATGCTCTGTGAATATGTTAGTTGCTAGCACTTGAGTTCAAAAACAGTCTAGACTGTTGGAGTGCAAAGATCTTTTTATGTTTCCACTTGACTTTAAGCAGGTTTTGGAGCTATGTTCATAGATTACTATCTCTGTTTTTAAACTCAGCATTTGGAACTGATCACTCCAGGTGTGAATTAGTTTTTCTTATGCATGATTATGGTCAAGAGCATGCACTGAAGACACCTATTCTTGCTAGCATTATTAAAAGTAGTTCCATTATCCCCATGGTAAAACATCAACACCTCTGTTCCATCCATCTTTTTAAAGATCTCTGCAGTCGTTATTACTCTGTGAAAATTGGTCCTTATTCTACCATACTAATAACAAGGCTATCAGTAGATTTTTATGCTGCCCAAGAGGTAATTTAGCTTTCTTCATATACTGAAAGGACAATATCCAAGCAGGAGTCCAGTATATATTCTTTGCACAAATTTCTTCTCCAGATTAAACCACTGATGCAATTATCCATAAGGGCTTGTTGGAGTCCAGAGATGCTACTGACAAAGAGTTTCCTGTATGATAGTGGTTTATTATATGCTACTTAACTCTCCACTACATTGAAGAACTGTCAAAAAATGAGGCTACTGAGAAACTGGGCAAGCTCCAATACTTGCAGGCAGCCAGTCATCCCATAGTAACTCATCAAACAGACAAATCCCTATTTTACTGCATGAGTGGTCACATCTCTCCAATTTACTGTACAATTAAATGAATTTCGTTTGTCATCAACAGTTGTATCGTGTTAACTAATATTGGAAGATTACTAATTCCTTCCAGAACTCTGAATTCAAGAACATTCCCTTTGTACAAAGATTTCAGAAAGCATTATAATTTCCATAAGAATAGAAGTAAACTTTCCCTTCTCAGTGCTGCTTAGTATCAAAGCACGGAACTAGTGAGAAGCAAACCTACACTCCAATAGGTTTATGAAATGTGCAGAAATTACAACATTATAACCACGTAAGAATTGCAACATAATTCTGTGATGATCAAATGTAGTTTAAGATTTTCTAAAACCCTGTGGTGATGAACATATATGTTTATGTCCTTTCATTCTGTAGCTGTATAGTGGTTGTTTTTTTTGTGGCATCTGGGTTTCCCAACAGACTTGTGGGTCTTATTTGTGGTTCAGTTGGTTTTTCAGTTTGACATCTGTGTTTCCTGGTGATCTAGGGCGATTAACCATATGTGTTGACAGTCTCTGTGGGACAGAGGTAGTCTGACATTAAAGTGTCCAAATCTCCCTGATACTCTCTCAGTTTAATAACTGTGATTTTGTAATGGCCAGGAATAAGGAAGACAGAAGAACAGAAAAGTTATTTTCTGGTTAAGTGAGCTTAAAAGCCCTCATATCTGCATGAGCTATAGTAAATATAAGGATAAGAAAATATGATATATCTCAAGGTGTCACTAGAATATTCGCACATTCTCTGGTAAATCACTTCATTTAATAAACATTGTGGAACTTAGTCATTTTAACTTAATTGAGTATGAATGGTAACACACTCATTTCATGTTGAAGCTCTGATCTCATATAAACAGGCTAGATTCCATTTTGCTTCCTGCATATGCAGGAGACCTTGTTTACTCTATGAAATATTGTTGTCACAAACACCAGATAAAGTAACAAATGTTTTCTGAAAACAGTAGCTGGCTAAAATGTTTTACAAATAATACTCAAAGAACCCACTTACTGGACAGACATTTCTGTCATTTAAAACTTTTTTTTAATGAATATGTTGTTTATGCTCTCTTACTAAAAGTAGATTATTGTGTTCAATCCCTCTAATTATAGCGTATGCCAAAATTTTTCTTGTTTGGCAAAATGAAGCTTATGTTTTCATTACATGTTGAATAGAACTTAACTAAGTTTGAATAGTATGTTATTGTTTTATACACCAATACAGACTAGACAGTAAAGTGTTCCATTTAATTATGATTTCAGCTTTATTCAGACAGTTATAATTAAACTTAGTAAAGCACATTCAAAAGCAGCAATTGGCACATTGTCTTGGAAGCTACTGAAGAGCAGTAACATCTTAACACATTCTAGCACTTCACTTGTAACAGTGGTTGCATTGTAAGTAAGTGTCTCCCTTTTAATTTACCTAATTGAAGTATATTTAAATATATTATCGCTACTCATATAAGGAATATAATTATAAAGTTTCATAAATGCAAAACACCTGATTTTTGTGACAGAGAACAATCAATTTTGTTTTTGAGCAGATTTATAGTGTAGAAATAGTTCAACTTCATAATTTTTATTATGTTTTTTGATTTGGCAGAACAAATATATATTTCAAATTTACAAAAGTTAGAAAATGGACTTTAAAGTAATTGAAGATAGATTAATATTTTTCTCTGTTATTTCCTCTACACTTCCATACATATACAGTTACACAGAGATGCGCTGCAAAAGATGTACACATTGACACAGGCATGGAGTGCAAACACACTTTTGATATTTGAAAGGTGAGGCAGACGCACCAGGCCTCAGTTCAGTAAGTAGCTGCTTTTACACTGTGACACTATTGCACACAATTCCAGCTGATAACTCAATAACATTACACAGGTATATTATCTCAAATTATTTCCTGATAAAGGCCTCCAGCCGGAAACATCAATTTTCCTGATCCTCGGATGCTTTTCCAGCAACACACACTCAACTCTGATCTCTAGCATCTGCAGACCTCACTTATCTCAAACCACAATCAAATCATGTTTAGAGTCAAGGTATCCCATTTTTGTAAATTGTAATAATTATCAACAGTATACACCAGATATTAACATTAATGAGCCATGACATCTGCTCTAAATCGAGACTTTTCATGAACTACAATGTCTTAAAGACCAGGGACAAATATTGCATAAAATGGCTGCTGTAATCACCAGAATACAGGTTGAAGGATATCCAAGACCCCCATATGAAACTAATAAAACATTGAAATTACCATTTGATCTAAAGATATTGAAACCAGGTAGCTGAGCCAGCATGAGGAAATTTGGATCTCTTGTTTTAATTTACACTTGTGTTTTATTCATTAATGGGGCATTAGAATTGTTGGCTATGCCAGCATTATTACCCATCCCAAATTGCCTTGAGAAGGTGGAAGCTGTCTTCTTGAACTGTTGCAGTTATCGTTGTGTAGGGTTGCACACAATAATGTTAGGTAAGGAGTTTCAGGATTTTCACCCAATGACAATTAAGGCAAGTGGAAGTATTCCATCACACTCATGGCTTGTGTCTTGTATATGGTGAACAGGCATTGGGGAGATATAACTAGAGATACTCACCAATGAATTCTTGGCCTCTGACATGTTCATGTAGCTATATTATTTTTATAAATGGTCCTGTTTAGTTTCTGGTTAATGGTAACTCACAAGATGATGATATTTGGGGATTCAGTGATGTCAATGCCATTGAATGTCAAGGGGAAGTGGTTAGAATCTCTTTTCATTGAATCATAGAATCCCTATAGTGTGGAAGCAGGTCATTCAGCCCATCATGTCCACTCAGCCCCTCTTAAGAGTATCCCACCCAGACTCAACCTCCTATCCTATCCTTGTAACACTACATTTCCCATGGCCAATCCACCTAACCTGCACATCTATGGACTATGGGAGGAAACTGAAGCACTGTCAATAAAATCTTCCATAACTTTACAGATGATCGAGAATAGACTGATGGGGCAATAATTGGCCAGGTTGGATTTGTCCTGCTTTTTGTGCACAGGACATACCTGGACAATTTTCCATATTATAACTTTCCAAAAATGAGTTATTGCAAGCCTGTTTGTAATGTGTGATGCAACCCCATCCTATCATTTTGCAGCCATATATAACTAGGAGGGTTGTTTCACTCAGTCTAGATTCCAGGGACACTTGGCCTGACAGCAATTTCCCTGCAATGTCATGACAATAGAAGCAGGCAAGCATGACAAGTACTTAATTGGACGTCAATGTCTGTGCCAAGAATGCAGGCTGTAAAATATGAATAATTTGTGCCTCTATTTCTCTTTGCATCTTGTTAGCTTGCTCTCTAAGTTGACTTCACATCATCTTTCCCATTCATGATACATTGAATGATGGAACAAACTTGATGAGCTGAATGGCCTACTTTTGCTCCCATGTCTTATGATCTTATTTTTCTATAATGCCAGCCATAGCTTATTGGTGTTTCACTTGCCTTTACGTTAGAAAGTTATGAGTTCCCGTCCCATTCTAAAGACCTAAATATAAATTCCACTGCTAAGGGAACATTGTATTATCTAGAAATGTTATCTTTCAAATGAATACATTATTAAAATAATCCCATGTCCCATTCTCAGATGACATACCTGCCACCTTCAGCTATATGTCACTTCTGCCAGTACAGTATGTGGTACTTGATAAGTGTTCTTTGAGGGAATTAATTTCCACCAATCCTTTTTTGATTTTGATTTGTCTTGGATCTGTCAAGTGATCAGCGATAGAGGATACAGTAATGTAGTATCTCCAGAATAGGCACTAGTCTTGAATTGCAAGAGGGTTTATTGCATGATAGCAACAATTACAAATATATTTGGTTAGGCATAATTATTGGAGTTTAAGAAATGTCCGCTCTCTCTAGAACAACTCCTTGTCCTTATACAGAGACTGCATATGACGTTAATAAAATAGGTGGAGACAATGTAATATGAACATTAACCCCTTCAGAAAAATTACCTCATTGGATACTGTCTGCTGTCTCAAGCAGATGTAAACAATACCTTAGCACCAGTTTAGAGTCTAGCAAGCGAGTTCTCTCTAGTACTTGTGTCAATATTTATCTGTCAACTAGTTTTAAGGAGTTTTGCTTTATGTAAATTGGCAGCTGAATTTTCCATGTTCGAACATTAATACTTGTCAAAGATGCTTTGTACAAGCTGTATATAACTTTGGAACATCCTGAACTTGTGAAAGTGCATTATAAATGCAAGTCTTTCTTTTTCTTATTGGCAATTGTGAAAGAAAAAAAAAACACTGTTAAATAAAGTACTGTTAAAAAGAAGTATAATTTTAAGTTTCCACTGAACCTTGGTATAAACCCAATTGAAATACTGCCATGTTTCCATCAAGTCAATTTCTCCTGCCAATTCAGGAGCAAATTATGTTTGTGGTACATTTTGCAAGTTCTTCAAAAGCAACTTGTAAATGGAAAGAAGATTTAAAATATCAATGGCTCCATTGCAAAATCAAATTAATCTTACAGTAAGAGTGACAAGTTCACAAAAGATACAAAAGGGCTAACAGGAACATTATGTTCAATGTCTTAACTTTGAAAGTTTTCTATCAAAAATCATACTATAGGTCACACTACGTTCAAGAGGACATTGGAATATTAAAATTTAAGGGTGTCACTTTGGGGAAAGGGTGAAGACAAGTTTCAAATGGATTTTTGTCTCGAAGTGGCAAAACAGGCATTTGCAGATTTAGCATTCTATTCTTGAATAAGTGCTATTTTTGTATAGAACTGTATGTGAAATGTGTCTTCTTCTGGAAGTATGAAATGTGTTTATTGATTCACAGTGCCATGTTTCAAGATGTTTCAGGAATTGATTGAGAGTTTGCAAAGATTCTCATAAACAGTACTGGATGTCATGGCAGAGGACATCCACGTCAACTGAGAAGTCCTGAACCAACAGAGGACACATCTGTCCCTCCTTTCATCTTCCCTGTAGTAAGTGGTGCTACTCTGCCTGGCGTATTTACACCCTTCTCCACCTCCGCACAACCCCCTCCCTCCCCACCCCCGCCAACCCCCCACATCTCCCATTCCTCCATAGCAAGCTGCCCAAGACAAAATACTTGATTTCCCATGATGACTCCAATAAGGCAGAGTATCATCGATGCCATTCCCTTTGATTTGAAGTCCTCAGAGAATTTTCAGAAAAAAAGCATTGATAGAGTGTTGGTGAAATCTGAACCAAGTGTTAATTGGTAGTCATTGCTCCACACTTTTCTCCACCTTCATTGCCACCATTCTTCAACCATCAAGAACAAACCTCCCAATGCTGTGGACATTGTCTACAAGATGGATAGAAAACCTTTCAGTTTCAACCAGTTGAAATCCAAGAAGAAAATGAGCTTCAGTATGCAAATGACAATGTCATCTTCACTCTCTCAAAGAGAATTTCCAAGCCTTACTTAATGCTTTCATGCAAACATACTGAAGAGTTAGATAAAACTCAAGAATATTCAAATCTTTTGTCAATCTGTCCCAGATCAAATTTCCCATCCATCCCTTCATTAAAATCAATGGAGAAATCTTCCCAAATGTGGAACATTTTCCTTACCTGGGAAGGTAACTTTCATCTAAGGTGGGCATCAATGAGGACATTCAATATCGCATCCAATCTGTGAGTGCCTAAAGATGAGAGTCTGCTATCACCATGGTATCCATGCTGATACCAAGATCTTTGTGTGTAAGACAGTCATCCTTCCAGTTCTTCTACATGGATCCAAAACCTGTACTATCTATAAATGTCAAGTCAAGACCCTTGAGATGTATCATCAATGTTATTTGTGAATAATTCTTCATGTCAGCTAGAAGTACGTGTGTACTAAAATCAGCATTCGTGAAACAGCTAACAAGAAGGCCATGATCATACAAAACCAATTCCGCTGGCCAGTCACATGCTGAGGCTGCCTGAATTTCCATCACTAAAACAAATTTTCTTTGGCCAGCTCAAGAAAGGCATTCAACCAAGAGGAAGACAAAGTATAGGTTTCAAAGACTCTCTGAAGACTTCCCTCATGAAATGCAACTTTGATACCAATGCATGGGAGACCCTCATTCAGAAAAAGCTAAATAGGAGGAAACTCTGATATGAAAGTTCAGAATTCTTTAAGAATGCCTAGCAGCAAGAGAAAGTTTGGATAAGGAACCATAGAAAGGAATGCTAAATGATCTCAAGGTCACCTACGACAAACATCAACCAAATGTGTGATTGGAGCCGTGACTCCAGGATCAGACTTATCAGCTAGGCAAGGATCCACAGAACCCATGACCAGTGGAATGGAATTTCCGAGGTGGGCAATCATACTCATTAGTGAGTGATTACAGGTGATGGTGCTGAATTTGCCTGATGCCAAAAAAAGAGATGTTGTTAAATTTTTTTGTCTTGCACTCATCAGAGCAGAAGCAAGAATATCAAATTTCAAACAATTAAAAACAATTTATACTACAGGAAAAGAGCATGCTGATTAGTCAATATATTAACTCTGGTTGAAACGTTGCCATTAATATAGCAGTAGGAAATTATAGGTTCCTCAAGCTCCTGAATATATCAAAAAATGGTGCAATGTTTGAACATTTTGAACTTTTTTTTGTAGAATGTTATACTATGGATACAGGTCAGTTCTAGCAAGCATAAACCAATCATGTCATGGGATCAACTGATTATTTTAAATTGATAGTCAATATAGAAAGACATGCTCAAGATTGTTCAACAAATGCTTCTCAATCATTGAATCACATCTAACAATAAATCTTCTGTTTTGTCTTTTGTAAGCATGGCCTGGTTAAATATATTTTATAGTCTGTCTACTATGAACAACCAATGAACATGCTGTTGATTTGATTAATCAGTTGCTGAGAAGGACAGCTTACATATTAGACATTGCACTAGCACAGTAATTGATAACTGATTACTGAATTGTGTGGTTGGCAGAAACTGTTTTTGGACTTATGACAGCTTGACAATGGAAAACGCTACACTCATTGTCACTATACAGTAGAAGCACGAAACAGCTTGATTAAACTGTTCAAATTTTGTTCTGCTTTAAATAATATACTGCCTTAGTGGGTGCACTATTATTTTCTGTTTTCATCACTGAACTTAATTCAAATTCATGTTACTCATTTCCTTGGAACTCCATAGGCTTCAATGTTGTTGGCAAGTCTGTTATGTGACACTGTATCAAATATCTTGAGGAAGTCCATATACATTCTATCCAATTCATTGCCACAATGACACACTTCTGTTGCCATATCAAAGACATCAAATCAAGTTAATTAAATAGGATAAAACCCGAAAGAACTGCAGATACTATAAATCAGAAACAAGAACAGAAATTGCTGGAAAAGCTCAGCAGGTCTGGCAGCATCTGTGAAGAGAAATCAAAATTAATATTTCAGGGCTGGTGACCCTTCCTCTGAACTGATAGTAGCTAGAAATAAATGTCAGTTTATATGCAGATGATAGGCTGGGGGGAGGGGGGAAGAGAGTAAACGATAAGTAGGGATAGAGCCCAAAGAAGGAGAAGAATAGTTGAGCTGACATTGGTACTGCATCCTTCACCCAGGCTGAAGTGGAGCAGTTCATTGACTTTATTAATAATTTCCACCCTTTCCTCAAATTCACTTGATCTATTTCAGACACTTCCCTCCCCATTCTTGACCTCTCTGTTTCTATCTCCAGCCATAGTTTACAGACCAATATTTACTGTAAACCCACAGACTCACATAGCTACCAAGACTACACCTCCTTCCACCCTATATCCTGCAAAAACTCCATCCTGTTTTCCCAATTCCTCCATCTCTGTTGCATCTGTTCTGATGAGGAGACGTTCCACTCCCAAGATTCCTCCTATTTCAAACAACATTTCTTTCCTCTCTCTGTCATCCAAACAGCCCTCCAGTACACCTTTTCCATTCCCTGCTCCACTGCTCTAAACCCCCCTCCTCAAAACATTATAAAGATAGGGTCCCCTTGTCCTCACTTTCCAACCCACCTGCCTCTGAATCCAACGTATCATCCTCAAACACTTTCGCCAATTCAAATTAGACCTTACCAGCCAGAACATCTTCTCCTCCCCACCTGGCTCTGCCTACCATAAGGACCGTTCCCTTCCTCACTCCTTGGTTCGTGCCACACTGCCCACCAACCTCTCCAAAACCCCTGGTACCTTCCCCGTAACTGAAAAAGATGCAACACCTCCCCATACACTACCTCCCTCACCTCCATCCAAGACCCCAAACAGTCCTTCCAAATGAGACAGAAGTTCACCTGCATCTTCCTAGTCTTCTGCATCCGGTGGTCCTGATATGGTCTTCTCTACATCGGTGAGACCAAATGTAGACTAGCTGACTGTTTTCCTGAGCATCTTCGTCTGGCCCAAAATGGCCAGCCTGACCTCCCAAAAGTCACTCATTTCAATTCCCCTTCCCACACCCTCTCTACCATGTCCATCTTCAGTCTCCTCCATTGCCACAATAAATCAGACCATAAATTGGAGGAAAAACACCTCATCTTACACCTGGGCAGCTTACATCCCAGAGTACTTAAACTTGAGTTCTTGAATTGCTAATAACCTTCCCACCTATCCCTTGGCTCCCTTTCCAGCCCTGCCTCCTCCCTTCCATTCCACCTACTGACCCATCCTTCCAGCTATAAACCTGATTCGTCCCTCCAGTCGACCAATCAATTCGTACCCACTACCTATGTCCATCTATCTCTACCTCACCATTCCTCTACTTTCCGTACCCCATCCTCCCCTTTATCTGTAGCTCCCCCTATGATTCCTGAAGAAGGGCTTATGCCCGAAACGTCGATTCTCCTGTTCCCTGGATGCTGCCTGACCTGCTGCGCTTTTCCAGCAACACATTTTCAGCTCTGATCTCCAGCATCTGCAGTCCTCACTTTATCCCCACATCTAGTCCTGAAGAAGGGTTAATACCCAAAACGCTGACTTCTCCACCTCCTGATGCTGCCTGGCTTGCTGTGTTCTTCCAGCCTCTTGTTTGTGTACTTTGTGGACAGACAAAGGAGTCGATAACAATCTGGCTAGAAGGGTGAATAGCTGTTAATGGAGACTATTAGTGGCTAACAACAGGTAGTGTGTAAAGGCAGACTGTGTGAAAGGTGTGGTAGGGGGCTAGGACTCGGTAATTGAATGCAGTTTCACCTTCCAGGTGAATCAGCAGTTTCCCTGCAATTCTCACAATCTAGTCTGCTGCATTTGCTACACACAGTGTGGTCGCATCTACTTTGGGGAAACCCAGCATAGACCGGGTGACTGCTTTGCGGAATATCTACGTTCTGTCCGCAAAAAAGACCCTGAGCTTCCAGCTGCCTGCCACTTTAACACACCACCCTATTTCCTGGTCAATGTCTCTGTGTTAGGCTTGCTGCACTGTTCCAATGAAGCTCAGTGCAAGCTACAACAGCCTCTCATTTTCTGCTTGGGGACCCTGCAGCCCTCTGTATTCAATATCAACTCCTTTGTCTGTCCAACTGTTCTCTCTCTATTGGTTGTATCCCTATCTATTGTTTACTCCTTACTCCTCCTCTGATCATATCATCTGCAAATAAACCAACACTTTCGTAGCTATCATCAGTTCTGAGGAAGGGTCACTGGACCCAAAACATTAGCTTTGATTTCTCTTCACAGATGCTGCCAGACCAACTGAGCTTTTCCAGCAACTTCTGTTTTTGTTTCTGATTAAATAGGATTGCCATTAACAAATTGATAATAGTTTTCATTAATCCATATTTGCACAAACAACTATTAATGATATCCTGGATTATCATTTCTAAGAACTGCCCAGCACTAATAATAACGGACTTGCCTTTAATCACTAAATTTATCCCTACACTCATTTTTGAAAAAGGATATAATATTTTCAATTCCTAGTTCTGAGGCATCAATCATATATGTAGGGAGGATTGGAAATATATGGCCAGTACATCCCTAATTTCTCCCCTGACTTCTTTCAGTATTCCAGTATTGTACTAGTGGCTTGTCATTTTTAACTACGCTGATCATCTCCTTTTCATCAATTTTGAGGTCATTTACAGTTTCAATTACCTCCTTTTTCTCTAAGACCTTTACAGTAGTTCTTTGGTGACAACATATACGAAATGCACATCTAGCAATTCACCTATGCTCTCTGTCTCCATGTGTAGACCAGCCTTTTGGTTGCTAATTAGTCTCTCCCCTCATCCTATTACCTTCTGACTACTTAAGTGTTTAAATAACATTTCTGTTTCCTTTTTATGTTAGTTGCTAAAATTTTATTATGCTCTCTTTTTGCTTGTGTTATTTACTTTTTGATTGCCCCTCTGAATCTTTTACAGAGTCATAAAGCCATACAACATGCAAACAGATCCTTCGGTCTAACAAGCCCATGCCAAACATAATGTCAAACTAAGCTAGTCCCACCTGCCTACTCCTGGCCCATTTCGACATTTCGAGCAGAAGTCATCATGTACCCTGTTACAGCACATTTTGCACTCTTTTGCTAGTCAGGAAGATCTGCCTTTAAAACTTCTATTATTCCCATTCCTTGATGAATCCGAACCACCTTTTCTTTCAGATTTTTCCAGTATATTTTTACCCACTAATTTTTGCCTGTTGTGGAAACTGCAAAATACAGAAAAGTTAAGAAAACGGTATGATTTATACTGAACCAATAACAATGACTTGTAATTCTTTCCCGTTAACCAAGCAATCTTGTTATTAGTCCAAATGACCATTCCATTGCATCTCTGATTTATGCTTGATATATTTATGGTGACACCTATTTTGCAAATCTTATATATTGACTGACTTCAAATGGAAAACTTGTTGCTAATAAGAAGCTGCAAGTTGGCACACATTAATGCATAAAAACATGAAAGAATGAAAGACTGTATTTAATGTGTAAGTATAGGTAATTGTCAACATAATGGAAAACCAACCAACTTATATCTTTTGAAACCTATAGCTATCTCTAGACATAAGACAAAATAATTATTTTTAGAAGCCAACTAAAGGAGTTCTACTTTACGTTAAAAATGCATTTATTAAAATGAATATAAATAAAGCAGATTTTTTTGCAGTTTTGAAAACATGGGATTTAACTTTATCAGGCTTGGAAGTGGTGAGAATCTAGGGTGGGTAATTAGGAATACAGTGGGGAACTCCTTATGACACTCTATAATGTTGATCTCCCTCTTACTGAGTTTGCAAGGGCAACAAACCATAGAAATCAGCAGTGTGTTCCCTGCAGGCTGGCAAGTAATGAAGCTAACTAAACAGTCAATCAAACAATCAATTTCTCCAGTGTTGCTGCTTTCCACCTTTGCATGCTAATCCCACCCCATGCAAACAAACCCTGTCACCCATCACAAAACTATCTTCCAGACTTACTTGAACTTGGTAAAACTGCAGAGACAGCATCATGTTGTTGGCTGAATTATTTGGCAACATCAGGGGGCTGCAATTCCCATAACTGACCAGGAGGGGCCACAGGCACAGACCTCCACCTAGAGACTCTTCATTGTATTTTGTCATCCTTTCAGCATTTGAAGGAGGTTGTCTTTGTAATCATTTTTGAGGGTCCTCAGGCTTCCCTCTCCTTCTGTAGTACTCACTTCTCCAGATGAATCTGCTGTCTACAGCTTTTCTGTGATACCTCCTACTGGGCCTCCCACTTTTCAGATCCATATTTAGAAAATGAACATGTTCATGGCTATTTTATTGAATCCTAGAATCCCTACAGTGTGAAAGCAGGCCATTCAGGCCATACCAACCTTCCAAAGAGTATCCCACCCAGACCCACTCCTACCACTGTAACCGCCATGGCTAATCCACCAGCTTGCACATCTTTTGACTGCGGGAGGACACTGCAGCATCCAGGGGAAACCCATCTAGACACTGGCAGAACATGCAAATTACATGCAGGCAGTTGCTCAAGGGTGGATTCAAATCCAGGTCCCGGGTACTGTAAGGTAGCATTGTTAACTATTAAACCAGCATGTCACCCAGTTTTGGATAAGTTTGCCATGAATACATTGAGGCAATAGATAAGATTGGGATCCTCATAAAATCCTGAAATCAGGATCCAAGCATCTGCAGAAAAGTTCAGTCTGCCCAGAACAAGCATTCATTTTAGATTATTTATTCATATTATTCTCCAATTTCTTAAACAATATGAAGTTTATGCCTTCAAAATTCTATGGAGAAACTCTTCCCAATTGTTTAACACATTTTAAAATTAATTTAGTTCTCTCGTGTTTTCAGTTCTGAATCATGCTTGAAAAGCACTTAGATCAGAGATACACTCATTACCTTGAGCTCAAAGTAAGGTGTGTTCTCTTGAATTATTGTAAGGAAACTTTCTGATTTCACTATAAACATGCCTTGTAGTAATACTCTTTCGCTACACTGTTATGGATTCAAATTTGAATTCATGGGCTGGATTTTCTGAGGAGTGAGGCAATCGTGTGCAGATCGCCATCTGCTCCTTTTTAATGAAACAAATCTTTTGCATTTCTGAAAAGCAATTTTGTTTGGAGCTATTTCAGAAATGCAGAGTGAAGCTTCCACTCTGAAAGGTCCCTCATAGCACAGAGCAGTCAGGGGAAGGTAAGCTATGTCTCCTTTTTGACAGCATTCAATGGCCATGTTCTGGAATTTAAAGATCCAGCATCACAGCCAGCCAATCTAATAGCTCCTGTGAAAAGCTAAATTTATAAGGTTGAGTGTGAGGTTAAGGTGCCAGTTAAGTAGGGTGATGATTAAATGGGTGTTAGGGTGCCAGGTCGTTAAAATGCCAGGGGAGTGGGATGCCAAGAGGGAAGGGTGCCGTCTAGGTATAGTACCAGAATACAAGGTGGCAAGGGGACTTGGTAGGTGATGGAGTGCTTAGGCCAGTTCAGTGTGAGCAGGAGTTACAGGTTAAGTGAAGGGCAATGTGAAATCAGGTCTCAGAGGGGGTGACGACCTGCAGCAGGGGTGTCAGGTCCCAGGGAGAGAGAGGAGGCATGTCAAGTGAGGATCTGAGGTGTGTATGGGGGCTGGGGAAAAGTGAAATTGAGAATGTGTGAACTAAATTGGGAGTTAGTTGAACAGTTACTCAGGAATTAAACTCAGTGTTTAATAGTTTATTTTTTCTGAATAACTATTTCCTTGATGTGAAGATGCCAGTGTTAGACTGGGGTGGATAAAGTCAGAACCCCCATGACACACAGTTATAGTCAGTAAATTTATATGAAATTACAAGCTTTTAGAGTGCTGCTCCTTTGTGAGGTGAAGATACTTAACCTGAAGAAGGAGCAGTGCTCTGGAAGCTTGTGATTTCAAATAAACCTGTTGGACTATAACCTGGTGTTGTGTGACTTCCAGCTAGTTTCTTACCTACAGTGGAACCATCTTATTTAAATGAATACTTTCAAAGGGTTCTAAATGATGGAGAATTGCCCACTGGAATCTCTAATTTCCCAGGTATTTCCCTTAGAGTCTGCTACTCTGGCATTCCACAGGATCCCTATGTGTAACTCCTATCTACACTTTAGAAATGAATAGTAAGCCATCAGAAAAATCTGGCTAAATGTTCCAAGTTTATGTTTTCTACACTGTTTCCTGAATAAGATAAGATCATCTCAGGCACAGAGGAACAACTTTATCTGAATCATGGCAGTCATTAGATAGCTACACTTTTTGATACATTAACAAGGGTATAATTTTGAATATGGTTTATGTGATAAGCACTTGTTAATCTGTTGATAAAGACTGAATATGGAGCAAGTTGTCCATTCTGTTGTGACCTTCTTTTTAAATAAGGGGAGAGTTGCAGAAAGCTTATTCCAAATTTTCCTCCAGTAATTCCATCAATATTTTGTTATCTGTTTTGGTTTTATTGGCCAGTACTGTACCAGATGGGATGTGTACCCACATAATACTCTGTTGATTTAAAGGGTTGATGCAAAAAGAGAAATTGGAGGATTGAGCACTATGACCTAGTCTTTAATGCATTGAGGAAAGGTGTTTAATACCCAAAATAGTTCAAAAATGAGTATATTTGCTGATTCACTTCCATCCTGTAGGAGGATAAATACTCTCCAATCTCTGCTCAACTTGACACAATGCTAAATAATGTGAGCAATAATTGAGAAGGAGAATGATGGAGGTACATTTTCAATTTTGTGAGGTGCTGACAGACATGCCCCATGCCCTCTTCACAATAGCTAAGAAGATTGAAGATTGCAACTCAAATGAGAGTGGATTGGAATTTTCATTACTTGGTCAGCTGCTGAGTAGCAGGCCTGATGAGCCTTTGGTCAAATACAGAGTTGATGGTGGAAGGGGAAATAGAATTTGAAATTCCACTCCAAATGCTCCTAGTTCTCACCCATTGTCCACATCCAGCATGTACCCAGTATCTCTTGTTGCTCCTCTTCCTTAAGGACACTCCAGGGAACTACAGACCAGTGAGCCTGACCGTCGGTGGTGGGCAAGTTGTTGGAGGGAATCCTGAGGGTCAGGATGTACATGTATTTGGAAAGGCAATGACTGATTAGGGATAGTCAACATGGCTTTGTGCAGGGGAAATCGTCTCACAAGCTTGATTGAGTTTTTTGAAGAAGTAACAAAGAGGATTGATGAGGGCAGAGCGGTAGATGTGATCTATATGGACTTCAGTAAGGCATTCGACAAGGTTCCCCATGGGAGACTGATTAGCAAGGTTAGATCTCATGGAATACAGGGAGAACTAGCCATTTGGATACAAAACTGGCTCAAAGGTAGAAGACAGAGGGTGGTAGTGGAAGGTTGATTTTCAGACTGGAGGCCTGTGACCAATGGAGTGCCACAAGGATCAGTGCTGGGCCAGGGTTGGAGGATTTGAGCTACAGGGAGAGGCTGAACAGGCTGAGGCTGTTTTCCCTGGAGCGTCGGAGACTGAGGGGTTACCTTATAGAGGTTTACAAAATTATGAGGGCATGGATAGGGTAAATAGGCAAAGTCTTTTCCCTGGGATTGGGGAGTCCAGAACTAGAGGGCATAGGTTTAGGGTGAGAGGGGAAAGATATAAAAGAGACCTAAGGGGCAACCTTTTCACACAGAGGGTGGTACGTGTATGGAATGAGCTGCCAGAGGAAGTAGTGGAGGTACAATTGCAACATTTACGAGGCATTTGGATGGGTACATGAATAGGAAGGATTTGGAGGGATATGGGCCGGGTGCTGGCAGGTGGGACTAGATTGGTTGGGATATCTGGTTGGCATGGACGGGTAGACCAAAGGATCTGTTTCCATGCTGTACATCTCTATGATTCTATGACTCTATGCCTGATGGGTGCCTCCATCCTTCTCTGTCTGTAATCCTCTATACTATGCAATGTTGTTCAGGAAGTGGTAACTGCTAGGATTCTGGTGACCATTGCTGGAATGCTGAAAGACTTCTCCAGATGTATTTATACAACGGAAACAAGGTGCCAACATTGTAAGCCTGGCTTGGTGACACAGAGTATTTGATTCTCATGTGGCCTTTGTTATAACAGTCTTACTTGCACGCCTTTGGGATGTATTTCAATAGGTGTCAAGAGTCAAAATTGAAGGCAGTAGCAGTCAACCCTTAAGTCTGCTTCATGAAACAGGAAGGACTGACGTGTTGTTCTGGCTCGAATGAATGCAGTATGACTGCATGAATGCTGCCTTTGTAATTTGTGCCCTTAGCTTGTTCTGCCAGGGCACAAATTCTCGTCAATTTTTAATACAGGAAATCAAATATTGTACATAATTTTTGTCAAAGCAGTGCTGGTGATGACAATGTTTGAGTTTAGTAGTCTGGACACAGGAATCTAGTACATCTGAGTTTATTTGATCCCACTGTTCCAAAATCGAGTTGGGCATGTGAAGATTTTCAAAATTGGTTGCGAGCTGCTTTTAGAATTCCTATCTTTGGTCAAGTTACTTTGCAGCTGAGATATTAATGTTCTTCCAGTTGAATGTTTGGTTCTTGATTGTCTTTGTGCTAGGTAGATGCTTATTACTGATTGAACAAGTCATCTGTCCCCTGCATGGAATGAATGATACAGACATTGCTGAGATCTTTGACTTGAACAATGACATAATCTAGATGTGCCAGTGCTGTGATCTGGGATGTCTCTGCCTAGTTTCTACTGGCTAAAGGTAGTATTGGTTATAATGAGGCCAGGAGGAACACTATTGTCAGCAGGAGGACATCACTGATTTTTATTATTCCACATTCTTCCCAATGGTTCTTTTCCAGACAGTCGACTAGTGGCTAACCCTGACATTAAAGCCTCCCAGAAATATATTATTTTTCTTTTGAAAGGTAAAATTCACTGAGACCAGAGATTTCAATTTGGAGTCTCGATACTTCTAACCAAATCATTCAATTCTTCTTTCCAGACAGCTACTCTTGATATTATCCATGAAGGCTCTCATATTTCAAGCTGCCGAATTTAGTTTTCTTTCTTTGTCAATAAAATTGGTGATCAGGCTGGTTGTGTTTACCCAGCCAGGAGAACACGGCACAGCCTATTTTTAGGGCTCATTTTCTAACCCCTGCTGCTTTTGGGATGAGCAGCCTTTATCCTGAAGAGACCTACTCTGTCACAGATGCTTCTGCAAAAAATATCTCTGGCCCAACAGTATCTAATGATCTGTATGTATATGTCGGCTCTGTGCAGATTGTAGATACCCAGGTTCACAGTACTGTTCCTTTCATCAATTATCTCTCACCAAAGAACTTGGCAAATGCACTCCATTAACACCAGCATATGTCTTCATTTAATATGGAAAGGTTGGGGTACTGTAATTGTTGCTCTGACCTTGATAAGTTACTGGTCAGATTTTAGTCATTTGTCAAGCCACAATGACTAGGACCCCCTTGCCTCTACAGTCTTCTTTCACTTTCAGAGCCACTACAATACATCATCTTTCCTCACCTGTCTTGAACTTTGCTGTATCTGGCACCTTTCCCTGACCTTAACTTCCACGAGTAGAAGCAAGAAACTCCTAAATGCATCACTCACGAATCATCTGAGCACATAAGCTTCTTTACAATATAAAGGTGGTGATCCACAAGGAGTGAAATATCATGTAGGGGCTTCGTCCGACTGTATGAGGTGTGAATGAGACAGTATAATTCATACAGGGAGTAATATTCATTTTTGCAGACTTGTGGGAAGATGAAACCACAGCAAGATGCTTCTTGAGTAAAGTTAATGTTTCCTTACCCCAGCAAACTCCAAAAATATTGCTTAGAAACTCAATGAGACCAAGCATATTATTCATTCTAAGTGTGCAGTCTTCTAAACAAAATTGAAACATACATGAAATTTTTTGTGTTCTTGTATTTTTCTCTTGTTTAATTTTGTATAAACTTGGAAGGAATATAATCATGTTACTTTAAAGATATAGTCATAATTTTTTATTTCCCATACCTGTAGTTTTTAATCCTTCCCAAACTCTTATTCATTCAAAGTACTATGAACAAGCCAGGTAAGATTCATTAGGATCGATCAACATATGGTGAATCATAACTAATTTTGGCATCTCATCTTTGTTTTAAAACAGGTTACAGCTCCTAATTTCCACCAACTTTAATGCAATTAATTAATGAACATAAAATAAAAGCAGCTTCAATAAACATGATCTAATCAGTCCTGCAAAGTCGCCCTCACTAACATTTGGGTCTTGTGTCAAAATTGGGAAACGATGTTAAAAGCTTGACATAGTGGTTATCACCAAATCATATCTTACAGCCAATATCCAAGAGTTGTCTATCATTGTTCATGGGTATGTCCTGTCCACCTAAATGCTAAAGGTGGCCTACAGTACTGTAACGTTGCTGGTGAGTAGGTCTAGGAGACCTGACTCTGGACAACATAATGTCTCATGAAGTAGAACAGAAATCAAATGTTATGGACAGAGCTAAGTATTTTCCTAGTCAATGAATTGGATCAAAACCCTGCAAACCAGCCATACCCAGTCATGAACTGTACTGGACACTTATATGACTAACCAAACTAAACAAACATTCCCATCCTCAATAATGTTGAATCCAGCAAGGTAAGGCTGAGGTATTTGAAACCATTTTCAGCGAGAAGCGTTGAGTGCAAGATTTATCCTCCTACTGAGTTTCCCAACATAACAGATTCGCTGGTGTCAACATTGTTCAGACAATTTGAACCACTCGACACCATATCACAAAATGGCGGAAGTCACTCAATTCTACAAAGGTCAATCATCAATAGAATGATGCAAATTGTCATTGGCAGATATATAGTGAAAACACATTCACCAATGCTCAGTTTGGGTTTTGCCAGGCCCTCTTAGCTCATCTTACAGCCTTGGACAAAAGAGTTTGATTCAAGATGTGAGGTCAGAATGACTGCCTCTAATATTTGACCGAGTCTAGTATCAAGGAACTTTATTAAATTCAAATTGGGATTATAAAGAAAATTCTCTGTTGGTTGGAATAATACCTTGAATAAGAAAGATGATTATGATTGTTGGAAGTTAATCATCTCTGTCTCAGGACATCTCGTAGGATTTCATCAGGGTAGTACCCTAGACTTTCAGCTCATTTATCATAATGTTGGAAGTGGGCATGTTTGCGAAAGATTGCATAGTGCTCCATTCCATTCACTACTTGAGGGATATGATGCATTCTGTGTCTGCATGCAACAACAGTTGATCAACATTCAGATTTAGGCTGATGAGACATTCACACTCGGCAAGAGCCAGGCAATTACCAACCCCATTTCTTGGCATTCAATAGTATCACCATTGTGAATTCTCACAATCAACATCATGGTGTTACCATTGATCAACATCTTAAATGGATCAGCCATATAAATACCATGGCTACTAGAACAAGTCAAAGTTGTTTGTCCATAGTAAGTGACTTAAGTCATGTTGACTTAGTGCCTGACGGACATCTCCAAGCCAAAAGTTAGGAGTTGCGATTGAATATTCCACATTTGTCTGGATGTGTACTGTTCAAACAGCACTTAAGAAACAACATTTAGGTGGACAGGACATACCCATGAACAATGATAGAGTATTCTGGGATATTGGCTGTAAGATATAATTTGGTGATAACGACGACGTCAAGCTTTTAACATGGTTTCCCAATTTTGACACAAGACACAAATGTTAGTGAGGACAGTAACTCACGTGATCCCATACACGGATTTAATCATTTACTTCTCCAAAATCTATGCACCTTGCCTTATTGTGTACCAACTGCAAGATGCACTGCAGCAACCTACCAAGGTTCTCCAAGAGCACCTCTCAAATCCATGATTTCCACCACCAAGAAGTACAATGGCAGAAAATGCATGAAAACACTAATACATACGAGTTTTCCCCAAGTTACATATCAGCCAATTTGAAACTATAATTGTCATTTCTTTATTGTTGCTGTCAGTATGGGTGTACCTACATCACAGATTGCAGTGGTTTAGGAAGGCATCCTGCCATCACTTTCTGAAGGACAATTAGGAATGAACAAAAAATAGCAATCCTGCCAGCGACACTCACATCCAATGAGCAAATATAAAGAAAAGAACACAGATCAATGGATTATCAAAAGAAATTAAACCCCATTATGAATTTTGGCACTTGCACGCAACCTAAATGATTATGAATAAAAGTTTTGTTTTATCAAAGCGTGCATAATCTGTATGAGTAGAGTCACATCTAGAGCTCTTGGAATTATACCAAAATCATCAAGCCTTTCATGTGCTGATCGCTCTCCTGCAGGGATGATCGGTAGCATTCTGTCTTGTTGGCCAGGGATTCAATCGTTTTACTAATACCTTGTTTATACTAGCAAAGGAAAATAAAGTTGGCAGGGGAAAAAAAGTTGTCTGACTTGTCATGAAAAACACTCCAACTTTAAAGAATATGACAAAATTATAAAGATGTTTTATTTATTAAATGCCAAATTCCTGTCAGTTAAATGTGATCATGCATCAGTAGCGAATCTGTGGTCATGGATTAGGATGTCTGTCACAGCGCATGTCCCTCCCACCTTGTGGGAGTTCAGAGAAACATTGTGTATCATCATTCTTTGTGGAGTCCAATGGGAAGGTTGCAAATTAATACAGTTGAAATTCTCCTTTTATGAAAATGAAATACGCCCTGATCAACTATTAATGGTTTAATATGGAAATAACTGCATTTCAAATCAACTTTGTACAAGGTATTTAATATTTCAGCTTAAAGTGAACTTACAACTCTTGCATAAGTGGAGCAGATTTTGGAAGTCTCAGGATCTGAACTGGGAAAGAATAAGGAAAGGCACAACAGGGGAGCGAGTGGATTCCAAGATTTTCAGATGCTGTACTAGAGGTCGAAGAAGAGGATATGTCCAGCTGATATTACAACTGTACAATTCCAATTTCTAGCTTGTTAGATCCTAATTTCTTTTTAATCGACAGAGTCAGGAAAATGGAAACAGAAAAGGAACACATTCATAAAGGCTGTCAATGCTGTTTTGGTAACAAAGAATAAAATGTTTTTAAACAAGAAATAAGTACATAAAATATATAACACTAGGCAAAAAGAAATGTTGCTAAGACTTTATTACCAACATCAGAAAAGGAGTCAAGCTCATGTTATCTTTTTAAAGATCCTTATTAACACTTAAAACCATAGTGAAGTTTCATCACCATCTCCAGACTCAGGCTAGATAAGCTGCAATTGTTCTCCTTTCAATTAATTTCTGTTTGGTCACTAAATGCTTTTTGTCTTCATTTGTTGTCCATCCCTGAGTTATCTGAAACAAACATTAAATTTATTATTAGCTTAAATTTCAAAGCAAACCCACAAGAGTACTTTCAAATCAGCTGTCTAGCTGCCTTGCCTTCAGTCTGTGTCACACCCACAAACGGACAGGCAGAACTTTTTCTGGATTGTTCTGTATCGCTGTGTCACTGGATGCCTATCATTAAGCATTAGCAGAGTCTTGTCCCCTATACTTTGTTTAAAATATGTGCTGAGTCTGTTAACCTTTGGCTCTTCGTGTCAAGATTCTAACACCTCATTATCTCCAACTGTCGTTGTGACATTGACCGCCTCAACATGTTTATTCCTTTCACCCACTCCAACCTCTCACCCGCGCAACACGCAGCCCTCCATTCCCTCCGCTCCAACCCAATCTCACCATCAAACCAGCTGACAAGGGAGATGCAGTAGTAGAATGGTGCATTGACCTCTACCTCGATGAAGCCAGATGCCATCTGCCTCACATCTCCTCCTATCAGCCCCTCGATCATGACCCCACCTCTCATCACCAAACCATCACCTCCCAAACCATTCACAATCTTATCACCTCAGAGGATCTCCCATCCACAGCCTCCAACCTCATAGTTCCCCAACCCTGCACTGACCGATTCTATCT
Source organism: Chiloscyllium plagiosum (assembly GCF_004010195.1). Lineage (NCBI taxonomy): Eukaryota > Metazoa > Chordata > Chondrichthyes > Orectolobiformes > Hemiscylliidae > Chiloscyllium > Chiloscyllium plagiosum. Next base: position 55,544,653 of record NC_057723.1, on the reverse strand, counting down.
CTTCGCCAAAATCCACAAACCTGACTGTCCTGATCGACCCACTGTCTCTACCTGCTCCTGCCCCACTGAAGTCATTTCTTCATATCTTGACTTTGTCCTGTCCTGGTGGGTCTAGGAACTCCTGACATACATTCAGGACACTACCCACACCCTCCATCTCCTCCATGATTGCGATTCCCTGGTGCCTAATGCCTCATCTTCACTATATACACCCACCCCCATGGTGAAGGCCTCCAAGCTTCAGTTTCTTTTCTAGCCAACCCAACCAGTACCCCTCCAATGACACACTCATTCGATTGGCAGAACTGGTCCTCACCCTCAACAACTTCTCCATCAAATCCTCCCACTTCCTTCAGACCAAAGGAATAGCATGGACACTCACATGGTCCCCAGCTATGCCAGCCACTTTGTCGGGTATGTGCTTCAGTCCATCTTCCATAATTACACCAGCCTCATCTCTTGCCTTTGCCTCTGCTACATCGATGACTGTATCAGGGCCACCTTGTGCTCCCACGAGGAGGTTGAACAGTTCATCAACTTCACCAACACTTCCACCCTGACCTCAAGTTCACATGGCCATCTCTGACACTTCTCTCCCCTTCTTTGAGTACTCCATCTCCATCTCTGGTGAACGACTCAATACGAACATCTCTTTTAAACCCACTCACTCCCACAGCTTCCTTGACTACACCTCCGCCCACCACCACTCCTGATAAAAACATGATCCCTTACTCCCAATTGAGCCCCCCTCAATATTTCTCTCAGCCCCCTTCCCCCTCCACATTTCTGACGAATTGCTTATGCACAAAACGTGACTCTCCTGCTCCTCGGATGTTGCCGGACCTGCTGTGTTTATCCAATGCCACCCTTTTTGATTCTGATTCTCCAGCATCTGCAGTCCTCACTTACACCTCATTTAGCTGCATGTAAACCAAAAAGACTTTAAGAATTTTTGTCACCACATCCCAAAAACACGGATAATACTTTAAAATTTATGAATCATGTCTTCCCTCCCTTAATCCAGAAAAAGCAAAGTATAATTTAAACTTAAAGCCATACATTATTTTGAACACCCACATCTACAAGGAAGCAGGAGGCTCTCCAGTCAAAAAACAAAGAGAACAAACAGATATGGAGTTCAATAGAATCAAGCTTCAAGGATCCAAATTCTGTTCGCAAAATGTTTAATGAGCTCACACAATTGGGGAAATCAGAAAATGGAATTTCAAATGTCATCATCAACAGTTGTACCAGTCACCTTAGGAACTGCTCACATGACCACACACCACCGCTCACTTAGCAACAGTTTCTATCAATCAAGCTTCATGATAATTTCCATTATGTTTCACTGCACTCTCACTGAACACCACTCCAAACCTAAAATCCACATCTCTCAGCTTGTACACACTCTTAGGCATATCACGCAAACAGATTGCACCACATTTACTGATATACTTCACTGTCTAAGGCTGAAACCATCTAAGAAGATGATATCCTCATATCTGCCATTTCTCACTTCATCCTACACTTGTCTGATTAAGGAATTGCGAATAATATAAACTTGCATCCTCCAGACACATACACTCCCACACTCTCAGATGCATCCTCTCACAGACTTAGACCACTTTACACTCACACACACATATACACTCTCTCTCACAGACGCTCACAACCCCCACCCCAGACACACACACACTCCTACAGACACACACTCTCCACACTCACACATGCACCCTCTCACAGACATAGACACTTTATACTCACGTATGCACACATATACACTCTCTCTCACAGTTACAACCCCCCACCCCAGACAGACAGACAGACACACAGACAAAACCACATGCACACATATGCATATACGTTTATGGGGTGAATTTGTACTTGCAGAGTTACATTGTACTTTGCTCAAAAACTGCATGAATCCATGTAAGACTGTTAACTTACTTTTTAGATTAGAATCAGTCTAAACATTATGGCATGGACAGGGAACACAGGGGGCTAACACCTTCAGCATATTATCTGGCTGACACCAATTGTTACAGTTAACCTGAGAATGTAACTTTAAAAAAATTTGTGACTTACATATGAAAGAAGTGAAACTATCATCGTCATTCTAACAGATGAGAGACTCAACAAACAATCAAGGTATTTCAAACAATCAAGGTATTTTTCAATGTATAATTTCAGTTACTGTAAACTTTTGCTATAAATTCTGTCTTACAATTGTGTCCTCCACAATCACCTGATGAAGGGGTGGCGCTCCGAAAGCTAGTGCTTCCAATTAAACCTGTTGGACTATAACCTGGTGTAGTGTGTTTTTTAACTTTGTACACCCCAATACCGACATCTCCAAATCATTCCTCCTTTTAGCTTCTCAAGAGGTGTGACATGGCAGTGCAGAGATAGCAGAAAGTATGTGACGACAATGACACATCACTCTTAATTGATTCACACTGAAGCCACAAGTCAGATATTGACACTGAAGACAGATTAGAGAAAGTTACTGTGAAAAGCCTATTATTCTTCACTGCTTTTGCCATGGCAATACCCTCAGCCAATCAGGATTGAATTGCCAACCAACCCTTTTTTCCCTGCAGTATAAATTATGAAAGATTGAATTTAAGCATTCTTGTCTATGTCCTAATGAGTACAAGATAAGAAGCTTCAGCAACATGTTTCACTTTTCAGTAATATTCATGTAATTGACAGAAGATTCAAAACTGAATTCACGTGGTATCATGTTATGATCTGCCATGCATTACCTAAAAAGATGGTAAATTCAATAATAACTTGAAAAAAGAAAATTGAATATATACTTGAATGGGAAATAGCAGGGCTTGGGAAAAGACCAAAGGAGTGGAACTAATTGAATCCCCCTTTCAAAGTGCCAACACAGCCATGGTGACCAGACTGGCTCCATCATCAATATCTGAGATTTTACTCGCCACAATCCCTGGAAGTTGGCTTGAAGATAAGAATGTGGATATATAAAATCAGAAAGAAGCACTGTGGCTATTGGTCTGACTCTAACAGGAAGTGCCGATCATCAAAAAGTGTGGTGCTGGAAAAGCACAGCCGGTCAGACAGCATCTGAGGAGCAGGAGAGTCAACATTTCGAGCATCAGCTTTTCATCAGGATACCTACAGGAAGTGCCAGTAATCAAACTCCAATATTCCTTGAGATATCAAAAGTGCAAATGTCCAAAATGGTCAATTTGTTTCTCTTAATTACTGCTATCCAGAACAAAAGAAACTTCCATCAGTTTTCTTCAATAAACTTAAAAACTAATTCAATTGTTATAAGCAAACTTATTCTTACAATAAATGGGCAGAATTGTTTATCAATTAAGCTATAGCTTGTTAAATGCTATCACACACAATCACGTAACAGACAAAGGCAATACAACCCTGCCCCTCTTCCACGGTTATGTTTGGGCCCGTGTGTCCCTGGAGAAGGAGCGGTGTCTACCAACACCCTCCAGGTTTTCAGGGAGACGTGATATTCTTTTTTTTAAAAAAGCAAATGTGAAAAACACTCCAGTGAGCCCAGGGTCTGAACTCAAAGAGAAATAATCCATTCAATCTCCTGTCATCGAGATCTGCCATGTTGACAGCTGTAGAGTCAATGGGAGGTACTTAGATCAGATTTCTGATAGGTGAGAGCGAATTCAAAGTAACAGAGTTTAAGATGAACTTAAAGAAATTAATCACTTGAAGTTTGTTGGTTTCCTAGATGATACTTTAATAAGAGAGATCTCTATGGCTTGCCCTATTTTAATATTTCTTTTTTATCAGAAAAGAGGAGGAGATAGTGTTTTAGCTGTCGGAGTCTTGTACGCTTGTTTCCTCAACTGACATATCTAGGTGCCACTAAAAAATAGCAATATCATTTCAGAGACTGTTGTTAGGCAATCTTCAGCATATAGGCCCAATTTCTTCAAACCTTTCTTATCTGATTTCCAAGTGTTATCTGACCTTTTGAAGACAGGAGGTAAATCACAATATACTTTCAGCTCTTCATGTTTTGATCCACAAGGTTACATGGTAAACTTTCAAATAAAAGCAAAATATAACAAATGCCAGAAATCTGAAATAACAACTGAAAATTCTGGAGAGACTCAGCAGGTCTGTCAGCATCTGTAGAGAGAGAAACAGAGTTAATAAGTGAAGTCGAATATGACTTTTCTTCCAAAATAAATTTCTTCAACTCAGAAATTGTGCAAATATTTCCGTCTTTTCCAGACTCATTCACAGTTATATTTATGGGCTATGTATTCCCAACACAATTGTCTATCTACCTTTGCCAGTATTTTCAAGTGACAAGGTAATAGCAGGTTGCCAGACTACCCTTAGGCTAATTCAGCCCTTAACTAGCCTATAATGGTTACTGAAAAGTCCATGCATATTACTGCTGGAATTTTACCAGAGACAGATGGGTCCTCACTAACTGGGGATGTCACCTGGCAGCTTCCTTGAAAGCTTGGGTGAGAAGATGGAAGTTGCTCCAGATTAAACATTTTACAGCAAATGGAGGACACCTCTACAGTAAATATAAAAGTATGCTGTTGACACACCATGCACTCTCGATTTCTACTTCTTTCCAGGATACCTACAGGAAGTGCCAGTAATCAAACTCCAATATTCCTTGAGATATCAAAAGTGGGGTCTACATGATATATAGGGTCTACATGATTGGTTTCAGAAATCCATGACTCCACTTTACCTTTTACTACATGTCCTTTGATTGTCATTGGCCTGGAGATTGCTAAAGTTCCAGTAGTGGTCAATGCTGCTGAACATTTACTGGTCCTCTGACTGAGCTCTTTGGATGTGAAACATCTTGTTTCACAGTGGTCAAAGCCATGTATGCAAGGAACTAAATGCCTCTATAAAATAATAGTGACATAGTTTCCAAGGCAGGTGGAGATAAGTTTGTCTCTGGCATTCTGACCAGTCTGGCGGAGTCATCATCTCCATGTACAAGCCCAGTCTATGACTAGAAATTTAGTTAGATGGCAAAATTCAACTTTTGTGCTAATATTTGAGACAGATATTATGTTAGCATTCAAAATTTAATTAGTAGCAGATGAAAAAAAAAGAGTTCAAGGCACTTGGGATCGTGGAGAAATTCTGTGATTTAGTTAATTTGTTTTTGTGGAAGCGTACCTTGCGACACGGTGGCACAGTGTTAGCACTGCTGCCTTACAGTGTCAGAGACCCAGGTTCAATTCCTGCTTCGGGCAACTGTGTGTGTGGAGTTTGTACGTTCTCCCTGTGTCTGTGTGGGTTTCCTCCGGGTGCTCTGGTTTCCTCCGACAATCCAAAGATGTGCAGGTCAGGTGAATTGACCATGCTAAATTGTCCGTAGTGTTAGGTGAAGGGGTAAATGTAGGGGAATGGGTCTGGGTGGGTTGCTCTTCGGAGGGTCAGTGTGGACTTGTTGGGCCGAAGGGCCTGTTTCCACAGTGTAAGTAATCTAATCTACTTTGGATGATTGAGCCATCTTCTATATTGGAACATGAAAGTGTTTCTATACATAACATAAAGGTGGGATCATAGCAATGAGAGGATTGAAGACTGTGAGCACTAAGGATAATTCAATCTGGTGTATGTTATAGGAAATTATCAGTAATGGCATAAATAGGTAAATGATAAATGGAATAAGTAATTGAACTGAAACAGGAACAGAGCCCTAGAAAACTGCTGAGAAATTGGAGAAAGAAATTTGATAAGGCATAAAGTACAGCAAAGAGAAAACAATTTGAAAGGAAACCAGAAAACTATAAACCAGATTTTTGATTGGGGCCACATGTTAGCAATTTATTTGGAATCTTACGATCCTGAACCTTTTGAAAGACCCATTGAAGTGTTAAAGAGCAGAGTTCCATTCGCAATATCATGCTGAAAACCTAATTAGAAGTCATTGAATAAATCAGAATTATTAAGAAGAAAAATAATCTGAGAGAGTAACAATATAAGGATAGTATGACAACAACTTGAAGACTGACATGAGAAGGACAGATGATTTTACAGTTCGAAAGTCTGAAGAGATGATGAAGTTCAGAGACGAATATGTTGATGAAAGAGGTCATCATCATTAACAACAGCAATATGCATTTACAGGGAGTCTTTAAAGCCGAAAAATGTCCCAAGGCACTTTACAGCAGCATACTGAAAGTAAAATATTGCAAAAGAAAGAGGAACTATTAGGAGTGATGACCCCATTGGTAAATAATATTGCTTTTAAAGAACCTTTCATAATATAAGAGTTGGAAAGGTTAATGCAGAGAGTTTTAAGGAGGGAATATCAAAATATGGGCCTGAAGAATCTGCAGGTCTGACCTCCGATAATATATAAAGAAATTTAGGGGGGTAGAGAAGGTTACAAATATAGGGAGAGAGTTTAGATTTAGATTTAGATTTATTGTCATGTGTATATTAAAATATAGCAAAAAGTGTTTTATCGTGTACAAAACCCAAAGTGTTACCATATTTCGGTCCCATCTTGAAACACAATATAATGCAAGATTTTACTGCAATTAAGTTCATCTTTCCCTTTTCTTCTTGTTACCCTCTACTCAGCCTCTGTTCACTGCTTTTCATCAGCTGGGGTCTTTGTAATGGGCTCTGGGGTCTGGGTTACAGGCAAATGGTAGGCCATCAAACGATATCAACACAAGAGTAAGGATATTAAATTTTTGGGAGACAAGGAGTCAATGTACATCAGTTGGGACAGGACTGGTGGATGAATGGGGTGTGTGGCAGGATTTTATATTCCCCACTGCCACCCTTCATCCTGCCTCTCCCTACCAGCAGGTGTGAACATTGGAGGGAACACATAAATCCAGCAGTTGATTTGGTCATCGTATAGCCCGAGCTATCTGAAGAGAGGTAACAGGCAGCCTTTGCTCATCCTTGTACCTATTGAAGCTCTTCAGTAGCCCATTGATTGAATGGGAAGGTCAGCGACTATAGCTTAAGACAAGCCAAGACTAGGAGACACTCCCTTTGCGTAATACTTAGATTTAGATTAGATTACTTACAGTGTGGAAACAGGCCCTTCGGCCCAACAAGTCCCACACCGACCCGCCGAAGCGCAACCCACCCATACCTCTACATATCTGATACCTGTTAATCTTACAACGTTAGTTACTATTTCTCCCTGCAGTGCAAGTCTGTTACTCCTTCAAGTGTGTCAGAGAGATACCATGAGGAGTTGACAATAGTCGAATATGTTCAGTAGATGCCATGATGCTATGTGATGCTGAACATCATGGAGACTCCTCACAGCCAGTGACGAACTGAAGATGACAGTTATCTGCTCTGACCTCTATGCTGATATTTATGGACATCTATTTATTTTACACATTTGATAAGATAAGAAGCTGAACATTAATAAAGTGAGACATCATGTGGATAGAGTGGGCGAGTTGGAGCATGGGTTCCTTCAGCTCTGGCCATTCTAATATATTGACTTTCTATGTGCTGTACACCTCTCTGCCCCAAATACTGGTGACCTCTTCATTCATTCATTCACTCCAATATTTCTGGAAACAGAGACCTGGGAAAGAAAAGGGATGTTGTAGGACCCACTGACCTTGTGATCTTGCTTCCAGATGATGCAGTAGGCTCTCTACATAGATATTGATCCACAGTGTGTCCTTTATGACCATGAAGTTAGGTATCATGCTGGCATCATGTTAGCACAGTTACATTTGGGATTGATGGAGATTTGTGTCATGTTCTTCTTTAGTTCTTCCAAGAACTACAATGTTATCTGCTATACAGGGATAACCTGGCAGATTCTCCATGATACAATCTCTATGTTGTTGGAATATGGCCTGGCTAATGGATAATCCAAATGGTAATCTGAGGAAATAGTATTGACCAAAAATGTTCTAAATGATGTCCATTGCTGTGACACCAGGAAAAGATATATGAATTAATATCTATTCAGATGTTGAGCCTGGATAAATGCTTGGCACCTGAGAAATTGGAAATAAACTCTACCACAGTAAGAACCTTATGTTGTCATCTCTTTTATTTTCAATATTCAGTTGCCTTGATTCTAAACATATACATATAGAGCCATCTTTCTTCAAAATACAAGTAATGGAGGTGCACCAGTCAACTTGAGGTTCAACTTTGCGAATGATGTTGTTTTGTTGTTTTGTGCAATGGAATCTAATTTCAGTTTGAGCATATCATGAATATACTTACTGAACCTCCAAGCAGATTCAATGCTGGTTGGGCATTACCTTTCAGATATAACTTTGTATCACCCTTAAAGTTGTCAATATAATCAAATCTGAATTATCTTATAGGTTAGTCTGGTTATGGATTGACTTGCTTTTACAGTCTTCAACTTTCTGTGTTTGAACTAAGATGTCTGTTATCTCATGGATTGTAATAACACGTAGATGTGTCTATGCTGGTAGACCAATAACAGAGGGTCCAGTTGTTTCAGTGATGTAAAAGATTTCAGATGTCCATCCCAATGAGTGGCATTGCTATTTAAAACAGATAATGTCATGGGCATGGGATGTTAACATCTCATGTATGGACTGCCCTACAACGTTTCAGTTGACTGAGCAAAATTCATGTAGGATGTATGAAAGATGGCATTTTTACTCATATCAGTGTCAACTTTGCCATATAATGTATATTATATTTTCCTTTTGGAGTAGATTACTTGGATGGAAGTAAAGGCTTCACCTTTTTTGATGGTGTCCATTTATTGTGTCAAATTACTCAAATATACTATCTGACTGGAGTCTGTAACATTGATATTATCGATAATTCCTGGACATCATTGACATGCTAGTGTGAAATGGATGAAACTTTAGAAATTACATTGATTTTGTCCCTTGATTGATTTTCATGTACATGCTCCTTTGGAGCATTGTGTTTTACTGGACAATTGGATTTCTTGCTGTCTTTTAGCCCAATCCATGTTCTCTTGTGGAACAGAGCTTGAAGATGGTATGAAATGCTAGATACTGTTTTGGTGACAGCTCATGCAAGATTCCAATGTATAATTGCTTTAAATTTCCATCCTTCTTCTCGCAGTGCTTTCACACTGTCTGTTTAGAAGTGCTTGTATGAAGGATTTACTGGGAGTACAGGCAATGATCACTTACATAAGTCATTCAGCTAAATTAGCTCCAGTGAAATTATTCTTTATCTTTACATGGGCACATGCCTATGAGTTGGTTGATTGTTTAATCTGTTTGGGTTTGATATGAGATATGGCTTTATTTCATCCTCGGAAGAAACACTTTAGCAGAGCAGGATATTAGGGCTGTCTTGGGCCTTTTGCAAAACTGCTGTTATTGAGTTGGTCACATAAGGGCTTCCAGTTTTTGTCAAGGAGACATAGAAGCACTCACAAGTGTTCCTTCTGCATTGGTGTTACTGTGCTTAGGTACAGGTTATAGCACTTTGGTCTTGATTGCTGGTTATAAATCACAGCTCTGAAATCACATATAGCATGAGTTAGTAAAAGAAATTCTTAGCGTCCACAACTGTTGCTACCATCTCTTCAACCTTAAGTGCCAAATAACTGCTATCAGCATTTAGTGTCCACTTACTGCCATCATGATGCAGCTTATTGGGCCAAACACCACAGAGAGTATGATGTGGTCTGAGTGCTTCTCTTTCTATTAGTCCATGGAAATATACCATATTTACTGAGACGGATCCCTTGAAGTTTATTCACAATACTTAACAGTTTGCACTGTTGTAAAATTTCAGACTTATACATAGTTTAGGTTCTATGCTTGCTGATGTCACTGCTACATTACATAACTGTAACAGTAAACCTTTCCTATGTTCCTACTACACATAGCTGATTGCAATTAGCATGTAATACACTGAATCCAATGCTGCACAACTGTTGAAGGGAGGCCTATACTGTTTTTCTGGGAATAATGAGGTAGCAGTGAGAAGAGTGTGACACTTACCCTAGCAGAGCGGAGAAAAGATCTGCTCCTCCAGAAAGCACTTCCTCAACCTCTGAGATTGACAATACCGTGCCTCAGAGGAGGCTTTAGCATGGCTGCCTCTTGCACCTTCTTCAGCTCAGATACTGACAACCAGCTAGAACTTCAGGTTTAGAAAGCTTATGAGCACAATCCAATGAGTGCATCACTGCAGCAACTCCACAGCTGACCAAGGAAGAAACACCCAGGGCTCTGGCGCACGGAAGAAAGGACCCGGTTATGCCAGTAATCAGGGACTTTATCTGCATGCATTGGGAATAATAGAAGCAGCCAGCAGGTATCGGGGACGCAGTGACCCCTATTGCTAAGAGCAGCACATATATTTTTCAAAGCCAGTGAGCTAAAGTCATCAGGTATCTGTTCTGATTTCCATGTCGAGAATTCATAGAATCACAAAATCATAGAATCCCTTTGGTCTGAAATCATCGGTCTATTGAGTTGACACTGACCCTCTGAAGAACATCTCACCCAGACCCAAACTCCTACCCTACTGCTGTAACCCTGAATTTCCCATGGCTAATCCACCTGTCCCACACATCCCTTGTTACTATGGGCAATTTAATATGGCCAATCCACCTGACCTGCACATAGTTGGACTGGGGGGGAAACAGGAGCACCCAGAGGAAACCCATGCAGACACAGACAGAATATGCAAACTCCATACTCCACAATTCTACTTCGTTCAGCATGTTTAGTCAGCAAAAGCTGAATATTAATGAGGTGAGATGATCCATTAATTAGTCATTCAACAAGCAATAAACCCCCTCAATTAGAAACTCACTGCTGCCTACTGAGAAACTCACCTCAATGCCTGGTATATGCAATAAAATGAGCAGCAAGTTGCTTTCAATATCAAGAGAGGTCTCACCGAACTTCCTGTGCGATTCTGCCATAAATCTCCCCATAGCCCATGTTGCTCAGGCCCCTAAAAAATGTTTGCTCTCCAATTCTAGCTTCGACATCTTTCTTCACCAAGCTGTTGGTTTTTTGAATCAATATTTCCATCGTTAAATATTACATTTTTAATTTTAGTATCGTAATATTGCTATTAAATAGTTGTTATACAAACCATATGCCATGCTATTTGTTAAAGTCAAATAAAAATACCATTTCCTTAATAAGGTTGCAGTATATTATTTTGCTATACCTGAAACAGATGGAAATTATTTCAAGTTATTTTCATTGATATTCATTATAATAGCTTCTTATTCTCTGAGCACAAAATGGTCCTCGTAAAAAAAATGTTTCCATAGTTCAAGGAAATCAAACTCATGAAAATAAAGTAAAATTAAAAACATGATGCAATGTTGCCACATCATAGTTTCATAGAAATTACTGAGATCTGGAAAATAAATTAAATACATGCTGATATGCAGTCACCAGGACAAAACAGGATAATAATGTTGGAAAACGGGAGTCAATGAAGTTGTCTTTATGCATACTTTATGAAGTAAGTAAGAAGTCACAAATTTATTGATAGATAAAGCAAATGAAAATGTTTCTTAATTCGTGAGGAATGCTGAATACAGAAAAACAAAGGCTTCATAGCCAACCACATATGCGATTGTACAACATGCACAGAATATTTCTCTGGACAGTTCAGTCATCCTGGAAGTGGATTGCTATAAAATTCTCTCAGGTCTCTTTGGCTCAGTACTCTTTTTGTTACCTTTCATGTATGGTTGCCTTGACTATCTCAGGATCTTCACCCTCATCTTCCTCTTTAGAGGTATTCGTACTCCTGCACCTCCTCCTCAGCCTACTCCAGTGACTTAGATTGGTCATGACAAAGTCTACCACATTGATGAAAGACAATTTCTGAGATATACAGCATTGTATTGTTTGTCCACGCTCGGCTCATTTTCTGAAGTCCTATTTCTGAGAAGTATCATCCATCAGGTTTGCAAGTGCCATTCTTGGAAACTCAGCAACAATCCTTATATATACCAAGAGGTTTTGAAACAGGCTGGCATTTCTGAGTAATCCAGGATGTAAGAATCCTTGGATGTCTAGTACAGACCGACACTATCTGGATGTTGTGATCACTAATGATTTGTAGATTAAGGGAGTGGAATGCTTTTCTGATGAAGACTGCTGGTTTATAGTAGGGTGCTCTGGTTACTGCAGATATAATTGATTGCACCATGATCCTGTGGTAAACCAGTCATGACTAAGAATCTTCATGCTCTTGCTTTCTGATTCCATGTGTCAGTGGGGAAAGAAATTAATTACTGGATTTCTATAAGGAGTGCATCAGTGACCTCCAGGGTACACTTACAGAGTTATTCCCTGGGAAATGCCATAGAGGTCCCCAATAGTTCTCTTAAGTGCTCATTGCCATGCAAATTACAAGTAAATGTTACCTTTAAGACTACTGAGATGGAATTGCCACTCTATCCATGCAACCCCACATCTTCAAACAATTACCTGCATAAGTACATGATGACTAAGGACATCCAGAGATGTCTTCTTGCCACTCATCTGGAGATAGATGCATTGAGGCCTATCGATCTTGTATCATGTGAGAGCTCTCCTTTGATATGGTGGCTGTTCTCCAGACCTTCCTTCCACATCAATTGTTGGCAGTTGCTGCTCTTGCTGTTCTCATAGGTATTTTTAACAAATAGTTCCTTTGGAGCTGTAGAAGCACAAAGAGAATGATATGGTTGATTTGTGCTATGTTCCTTTCACTACATCAAGAACTGTGAAAATAGTAATCAAAAACACATTCCTGTTAATGGAATGTATTACCCTAGGCATCATTCACCATGAAGATTTGCATAAAGTCCTTGACTGGCAAAGGCCTCAATAGCATGTGATTTTGCATTGCTGTGTGGTTCCTTGCCTTCCAACATCTCAGGTGTTTGAAGGTATCTAATATTTCATAGGTTGTCTTCCTCACGTGAATCACTCTGTCAGCAACCAATAATCATCCTGAAGTTATTCTTATTGCCACTAAAAGTGACAATGTAGCCTTGCTATGACACCGCGGTAAAAATAACTAAGTAAAAACAAGGACTGCAGATGCTGGAAACCAGAGTCTAGATTAGAGTGGTGCTGGAAAAGCACAGCAGTTTAGGCAGCATCCGAGGAGCAGTAAAATCGATGTTTCGGGCAAAAGCCCTTCATCAGGAATACAGGCAGAGAGCCTGAAGGGTGGAGAGATAAATGAGAGGAGGGTGGGGGTGGGGAGAAAGTAGCATAG
>NC_057723.1:55450723-55530431 GCF_004010195.1 Chiloscyllium plagiosum | reverse complement strand
ATGCTACTTTCTCCCCACCCCCACCCTCCTCTCATTTATCTCTCCACCCTTCTGGCTCTCTGCCTGTATTCCTGATGAAGGGCTTGTGCCCGAAACGTCAATTTTACTGCTCCTCGGATGCTGCCTGAACCTCTGTGCTTTTCCAGCACCACTCTAATCTAGACTCTTGCTATGATGCTGCTCCAATGGACACCAGGTTTCAAACATTCTGTGTCCTGTGTGTGAGGATATGGTAACTACAGTTTCACAGTTTTCAGTTCTTTGGATTGTCTGCCATCATTATTGAGAAAGTTGAAGTATTGAGAGAATATCCCTTACTCCGTTGACATTAGTAGATGTAAAGGAGATTCCAATCTATTTCTCCGAATACTTCATGAAAGCAGATTATAGTTGGAAGGAATGAGCTGTGTAAAAATGCTACTGACTGGGAATTGAAGGCAAATGCTGGACGATGACAAGTCACTGAACAACCAATTCCTGGAGTGTCCCTTCAGTCACCACACTTTCCAACAATCAATTATGCCCCCTTTCAGGAAAAAAAATAGTTTTTATATAGCTTTCTCAAAATTGAAAACACATTGCGCAGTTGACCTTTGGATCAAAATGATGTTTTTTTCAAATTTGTGTTCACTGCAGTGAGCTGCAGCCTGCCCATGTGATCTACAATATCCCTACCATTCTGCACTTCCCATACCACTTCCCAAATCCCTATTTCCCAAATAATCTTTTATTCTCCCACAGTTTCAGTTGCACCCCAATATTTCCATTAATCAATCTAGACTAAAGTGGTGCTGGAAAAGCTCAGCAGTTCAGGCAGCATCCAAGGAGCAGGAAAATCAACATTTCGGGCAAAAGCCCTTCAGCAGGAATAGAGCTTAGAGTGATGAGGAAAATCTCTTCAAGACAGGCATCCTTGCAAGATGATTTGCAGTAAGGTTAAAAATCAACTAGGCAAAAGCAAGGGCTGCAGATGCTGGAAACCAGATTCTAGACTAGAGTGGTGCTGGAAAAGCACAGCAGTTCGAAAAGCACAGCAGTTCAGGCAGCATCCGAGGAGCAGGAAAATCGATGTTTCGGGCAAAAGCCCCTTGACCCTGTTTTAACAACCCCCAGCTTCTCACAAATGAGGACTGAATGTCCAAGTCACCTCCATGTACCAATGTTCCAGTGCCCTCCCTAGATCTAGGCCAGAGTTACCCTGAGTTTCATTGAACCCCACTTTGAGACCCGTAGCCTATCAGTTTGCACATTGCTAAGTTCAATTGGATTCTATGACTGCAACCGTTAACTCAGCTTTCAATAAAATCAGACCAATCTGAGATGGTCACAGCCTTGATGATACTCCCTTTGTTTAACTAAAACCCCTCCTCTACCACTCTCCAGCAACTCATCCCCAAACTAACTTTGTAAAAAGTCTGCAAATGATGAACTAGCCAGGCCAGAACTGACGCTGCTTGATCTCCCAACACTCAAACTGGAAAAGTACCAATGTTTGGGATTAAATTAGACAAACCACCTGCCTGATCCTGGCTGACATTTTCCCCACCGCTGAAGTAGTCCATCTCCGGAACTGACTGTGGTGGTAGCCTCATCCCACTAATCGTATCTCCTCTTTCCTGTTTACACATTGTCATGCTCTTTATCCACATGTCCAATGTTTTAGGCATGCACTGACATTGATACAGAACCACTTCCTTCAGCCACCTGTAAACCTTGTTTTCACATCAATGCTTAACTGTGTCCAAAACCATAAGCCTTGCCTTCTGTGCTATGTTGCCAATCTGAAGCACCAAATGCTATGTTGCTGCTCTCCAGCTGGGATCTGTGATGAGAATGAGAATTCTCAACTGAGAATGAATTCACGGGCAAGTGATGGCCTTGTGGAATTATCATAGACTATTAATCCAGAGACCCCATTCAGACCAGAAGACGATAAAACATCGGAGTAGAAATTAGGCCAATCGGCTCATCAGGTCTGCTCCAACATTCAATTATGGCTGATAAATAAATTGGATGACATCCTTCTGTGTCATAAAATTTCCATGATTAAATGTACTGTTTTGTAAATGGTTCCAGTATTTTGCCTCTGCTGATGTTCTTATATAATTCTGTAGCTCTTTTTATTGGGTAATGCATCAGCATTATTGGCATTACAAACGCAAAATGGGATACACTCACATTTGATGTTGAATGAATATTAAGTTTCCTGAACTTACCCTGACAGTTGGTGCCTGCAATTGCCCTGAGAAACTTTGGACCAGGAAGGTAAAAGAAACACAGTCAGTGTTCCTGCCACTGAAATTCTAATATGTGACTCCCATAAGGAAATATGCATGACATACAGCGATGACAGGTTTTGACATGTCAATGGCAACCTTTCTTTCTCTTTCCCAATTTTCTTACAGCCCCAGTTAAATAGCTTGCCAATACTCTGTATGTATAACCTTAAACTTGAAGAATGGTTACTTGAATGAGGACACAGTGGGAATTTGGCTCAAACCAAACAGTAGAATATCATGAATATTACCTTCAAGAGAGAAGTTCAGAGCACAATAGTAGTTTCCTGTTAAGTCATAATTCCTAGAGACTTTCCATCATAAAAGAACTATTTACCAGCTGGAATAGCTCTTGGTTTTGCTGCTCATGGCTGCATTGCCTAGCAATGATACAGTGATGTTGTGAAATAAAATACAAATTATGACAAATTAATAACCTGCATTAGAATCCAGCATATTCATCTTCTTGTTATTTTTAAACTGTGAATAAATGGAGCTTCAGGATCTCTGTGTGCCCAAGATATTTCATGAGGATATTTAGAAATGTTTGGTAGAATTATTTGCCTTGTTCACTTAAAAATGCTTGCGTGGTGATCAGCTTTAAAAAAAATTCAACTGTCAACAACAAATTCTGCAACAGTTCAACTTTCTGCTAAGTTCATCTCATCTTTTCTGAATTTTCCAGTTTATTGTCAAAGCATTTCAATTTCAAAGGCAAATATGCAGAAATTTATGAAGCATGACTAAAGTAATGATATGTGACATTTATAATTTTCTTATGAAAAAGTGATTCAGGGTTTTGAAATCGTATTCTGCTTTCATTTCGAAGTATGTTTTGAAATTTATTTTGCCTCCGACAGGGACCAAACATATGGTCCTTATTAAGATTGAATCCAGTTAATGCCTTAGTGGCCACTTTTCTAACATCACAGCACTTCATTCATTTATCAGCTTGATCATGACAGAATGGGAAAGCATATTCCACACAGTCTCTGCATTGTGTTTAACCTGCTGCATTTAAAGATGATGTGGAGGTGCCGTTGTTGGACTGGGATGGACAAAGTCAGAAGTTCAGAGTAGTGCTCTGAAAGCTTATGATTTCAAATAAACCCGTTGGATGATAACCTGGTGTCATGTGACTTCTGACTTTGCATTTAAAGAGGCAGTGATGGTGCTGCCCTACTGTCACTTTGATAATGCTGATGCTATTGCAAATCCAGCAAGTCAATGTCCATTTTCTTCCTTGTTCTTGGTAAATAGAAAGAAAAGGAATTTTAAATATTTTTAAAAATTCTTTATACTTAGGCAAAAGATAAACCAAAGAAGACTGGAGGTTAGTTATTGCAATGTTCAAAAGTACAAGCTATTATGGTAAACGTTCCAGTTTCCTTTTATCCTACATGCTGCCTGCTTTAACCCTAAGATCACAGCTCAATGCGTGAAAATACCAAGATAAAGAAGAAAATAGGATCTATTGTTATCTATTTCATTTTGAAATAAATACTTGCTGGTTCTGGAAACAGGGGGTTACTAAACTGGATCAATACAATGAAATAGCCTCAGCTGAAATTCAGACATTCAGTACATTCATTTTAACTGTATGATTGTTGCTTGACAGTGTCAAGATCAGTATGGTGCAACAACTTGCATTTATGTAGTAATTTGTCACAACGCCCTTTCCTAGAGCTGTAAGGAAAATGGATGTCAAACAAAGGGAGAATAAGTTTGATCAAAAGCTTAGTCAAAGCTGTAGAATTACAATAGATTGATACAGTGTTGAAGGATGCCAACTGGTCATGCCTTTTGGTAGAACCAACAATTAAGTTTGATTCTTCAGCTCTCTCTATTTCTGTTTATATTGCAAAAACATATTCATAAAAATATCTTTGTGTACATATACAAGTACTGAGCCATTGTCTACAGTCTTTACACTTAATTAAAAAACAAGCATTGGAATTTAATAATCCCTGCAATTGCAAAAAACCCAAGTCATTTCCTACTCATGCAGGACACTATTTACATAGTTTTTGAGGCAACAAAAGGGTCTGATAACTAAACGGACTCTCGTTGTACTTTGGGAAAGATCTCAGGTGGTGGTCTTTCCCAATCCTTCTGAGGTCAAACTTGTTTTATACAGGATTGTCAAAACTCGGTGTATGTATTTTGCACCTCCTCTTTAAGTGATTTGGGTTAGCTTTAAGTGGTGTTAGACACTCATTATATTATGGATGCATCCAATGAAAAATGTACTTAGCAATAGTTGGATATTGAATGCATTGGAACAAGGCAGCGTGATATCATGCATCATGATAAACAAGTGTGGCATACTTATGTATCCTGCCCCTGTATTTGGGGGTTATCCAAAGTAGTCCATCCGAATCAGTTCAGGATGTATGAAACTACAAATTGCCATTTTATATTAGTGTCAACTATAAAATTAACATAGTTTTATGACATTTATTTGTCAAGAAAAAATGTTTAGCCATTTATTTTAAAGGAATGTGTTTCTTAACCAAAATGACTGTTAGACTGATGTTCTAGAATTGTATTCTGTATTTGAACATTTATGGAACAGGCATGTGGAGTGTATGACCTTTTTCACACTTAGAGACTAGTCTTAATCCAAATGCAAGCATTAACTGGTTTTGCAAAAGCTTGAACTAGTTTGGGCCTTCTTTCTTACTTCCATATTTCTGAAAAACTTAAAGTTGATACTTTGCTGAATTTTTTTACATCTAACAATTAGATTCATAGAGTCATAGAGATGTACAGCGTGGAAACAGGCACTTTGGTCCAACCTGTCCATGCTGACCACATATCTCAACGCAATCTAGTCTCACCTGCCAGCACCCGGCCCATATCCCTCCAAACTCTTCCTATTCATATACCCATCCAAATGCCTCTTAAATGTTGCAATTGTACCAGCCTCTACCACTTCCTCTGGCAGTTCATTCCACATAAATACCACCCTCTGTGTGAAAAGGTTGCCCCTTAGGTCTCTTTTACATCTTTCCCCTCTCACCCTAAATCTATGCCCTCTAGTTCTGGACTCACCGACCCCTGGGAAAAGACTTTGCCTATTTACCCTATCCATGCCCCTCATAATTTTGTAAACCTCTATAAGGTCAACCCTCAGCCTCTGATGCTCCAGGGAAAACAGCTCCAGCCTGTTAAGCCTCTCCCTTTGGCTCAAATCCTCCAAACCTGGCAACTTCCTTGTAAATCTTTTCTGAACCCTTTTGGCATTTGGATGGGTATCCTTCCGATAGGAAGGAGACCAGAATTGTACGCAATATTCCAAGTGGCCCAACCAATGTCCTCTACAGCCACAACATGACCTCCCAACTCCTGTACTCAATACTCTGACCAATAAAAGAAAGCATACCAAATGCCTTCTTCACTATCCTATCTACCTGTGACTCCACTTTCAAGGAGCTATGAAACTGCACTCCAAGGTCTCTTTGTTCAGCAACACTCCCTAGGACCTTACCATTAAGTGTATAAGTCCTGCTAAGATTTGCTTTCCCAAAATGCAGCACCTTGCATTTATCTGAATTAAACACCACCCTCTGTCTTCTACCTTTGAGCCAGCTCTGTATCCAAATAGCTAGTTCTCCCTGTATTCCATGAGATCTAAACTTGCTAATCAGTTTCCCATGGGGAACCTTGTCGAACACCTTACTGAAGTCCATATAGATTACATCTACCACTCTGCCCTCATCAATCCTCTTTGTTACTTCTTCAAAAAACTCAATCAAGTTTGTGAGACATGATTCCACAAGCACAAAGCCATGTTGATTATCCCTAATCGGTTCTTGCGCTTTTTTACACTGACCTTGCGCTTTTTTACACTGACGGGCAGCACGGTGGCACAGTGGTTAGCACTGCTGCCTCACAGCGCCAGAGACCCGGGTTCAATTCCCGACTCAGGCGACTGACTGTGTCGAGTTTGCACATTCTCCCCGTGTCTGCGTGGGTTTCCTCCAGGTGCTCCGGTTTCCTCCCACAGTCAAAAAAGATGTGCGGGTCAGGTGAATTGGCCATGCTAAATTGCCTGTAGTGTTAGGTTAAAAAAGGGGTAAATGTAGGGGTGTGGGTGGGTTGCGCTTCGGCGGGGCGGTGTGGACTTGTTGGGCCGAAGGGCCTGTTTCCACACTGTAAGTAATCTAATCTAATCTACACTGAGCAATTGTATCTACTTTTAAAGTTTTTCAGGGTTTTAATGTCTCGAAGCTATGCAAACCTTCAATCACAATTTTGCATGGTAGATTGTAGGTGAGCGCTTTGCATAAATTTCCTTTCAGTATTAGTTTAACAAAGTTATGTTTAAATTAACAATTTATGTAAGATAGCGCATAAAAGAGTATTCAAGAAACGCATCTACCATTACTAAAAGAAATGAACCTATTTTTCGTCACATAGCATATCATGAAATCTATTCTCAGTTAACTTCAAAATGAATGGCCTAAAGTTGTTGCGTCAGAGGTTATGTTATGTATTCTTTAGAAGCAGATATTTAGACCAAAGATGTGCAGGTTCAGTGCACATGCTAAATTTCCCATAGTGTCTCAGGGTTGTGCAGGCTTGGTGGATTAGCCATGGGAAATGCAGGGTTACAGGATAGGGTTGCGTGGGGGTCTGGGTGGGATGCTCTTTGGAGGGTCACTGTGGACTCCATGGGCCGAATGGTCTGCTTTCAGTCCATAGGGATTCTATAAAATATTTATTAAATAAATGCTTGTTGGCATAGGGAATTTGCACTTCAGAAATAAGCACTTACGTGAATTGTTTGTTTTTATACATGATTAGCTGAAGGAATTTAAATATGTTGTCTGTTTTTTGTTACCAATGAGAGGGCTGGTTTCCAATAGTGATATCATCAATAGACACTAACAGCATATCTGCTGAGCTTTACACATGGATGATATTAGATGAGCTTACATGGAAAGAGAAGGGCGCAGGGTTGTGAATTCGATATCTGAAGTTGCATACAGTGATTGGAGGGCCCTAGGTTTGATTGGTGACATTGGGTAGCACAGGAGGTATGAGGGATTATGGAATGGCTACATGACTATGGGATGACTACATGACACCATAGGGACTATAGTTGGTCTTGGAGAAAGGATACATTAACATAAGGTGACACTAGTCAGGGTACACTGTCAGGGTAAGGAGTGTGAGCTGGAGGGATTTCTTTTCATTTTTATTTGCAAATTTGGACCACATCACTGGAGCTGATGGATTTTACATTCATCCCACCTTGAGAACCAACAGGTTCTCTGGCTCTTCCCAGATCACTCAGCTCAGCTCCAAAATCACCCTCCCTGAGAGAAAACCAGAAAAGCAGGCAGATAATTTTAATGGTTGGGTTTACGGAGTCAGGATTTCTCTTGACTAGGATTGAAAACTAGTTTTCCTTTAGTATCTTAGATTCATTCTTTGTTCTATAATCATACTGTGAAGAACCTCGGGAGGTTTCATAAATCTGAGGGTTCGATGTAAATGCACCTCATTTTCCACTTGGGGATTCTGCAGCCTTTGGGACTCAATATCAAGTTCAACAATTTAAGGGCCTGAGCACGTCTTCCCATGTTTTTACCTCATTTCCATATACCAGGCATTGTCATCACAACCTTCCCGTTGTCAGCTTCTAAGAGTCCCAATTAGCAGCTATGGATTCCCACAGGCGGACCTTTATCATTCCTTTGCCTGTCCAGTTGTTGTTTTCTCTCTCTCTCTCTGGGCTTCATCTCCAACTGTTGTTTACTCCTCACCTCCTCCCTCACTTCATCTGCTATTTACTAAGCTTTCCATAACTATAATCAGTCATTGGACTTTTTTTCTATTCCCAGACACTGCCAGACCTACTGAGTTTTCCCAGCAATTTCTGTTTTCGTTTTTGATTTCCAGCATTTACAGTTCATTGGTTCTTTTGCTATGTACATGAATGTCATCATTATCTAATATTTATGAATTTAGTAGCCACTATTAGCAGTGATTTTAGAATTGATGAAACTGCAGAAAACCTTGGCTTTGATCATTCATCTGCTTATAACAAAACAAGCACCAAATCAGAGACCTGCATTTTTGCTCCATTGACATATTGTACTGAATTGGCACTATTTAAAATTCTGAGTGAATTCTCACACTGTTTAATGATATCAGTGAGGGGACTTTCTGTTGACAAGTTTTCTCTTTAGTAGAGCTAGACTGGACTAACTCTAGTATGAAGTTGTTCATGGAAACAGAGTAATTGATTTCAAATTGAAATCAAAGTCTCCAATCTCAGTAAAAATAATCAGAGTCCCTTGTGAGGTTAATTTGATACGCAACTGGCAGTTGCTATCGGTGAGTGGTTCTTTCACAATTTTCAGTCAGATTCTAAATTAGATAATGTCATATTTGGTTGTATTAAATAGGATTAATCATTGTGAATCTGTTTTAATGTTTTAATAGTATTTGAGAAAAAAACAAATAAAAACAGAGGGAAAGTAATTATGGGGCAGGATTTTTGCTATGGAGGTGGGAAATAGGAACATGGACTGTTTTCTGTTCCAGAAACATGTTTCCCGTGAAGAGCTTGTTGAAGGTGGCTTTTTTTGTGGAGAGAGTTTCTTGTCCAATCGAGCTAATGGTAGCTGGTATGGTAGCATGGCAGATAAGGTGAGGCAAACTCTTCAGAGACCAGTGGCACCCATAGTAGAGGCTGCTGGCTTTTTATTGAGGGACAAAATTCATGTCAAAGACTTCCACAGCACCAGGGGAAGCTAGAGGTCACAGGGAAACTGGAGACATGAGGAGAAAAGGAAGGTCCTCTATCTGAAGATTGCCAGGAGGGATCATTTTTGTATGCAGTGGAGAGGCATCTATGTTCAGTGCCTTCTCTTTTTTACCTTCAATTCCTCCTCCTGCACTTGCTCTGCCCCCTAAAAGGCAAAACCTTTACAATGACAGGTTTTTAAATGGGACTTCAGTAAGCTTAATTGGGCATTTTATGAGTTCTCCAAAAGGTTATGGTTCTTTGAATGTTTAAGGTTCTTGCTCCCCTTGAGCGCTCTTGATACTACCACTCATGTTGCTACAACTCCACAAGTATTTTCCCAGGCAGGCTCCTTCTTGTTGATGCAAATTCCACTGAGAACCTAACCTCTGAGTTTCAAAATGTTTGTGTTAGGTGGACTGCTTCTACTCCAATCTTTAAAGAAAAAGATAGCTCACACAGAGAAAGCGGACAGAATCCTATCCCAAACTGGTTCAAAGGAAAAGGTAATGGAATGACCAAACAGAGTGGAGCTTAACACAAGTTGGGGGAACAGCACCTCACCTTTTAATTAGGGACTCTACAGCTTTCTAGGCTCAACAGTAAGTAGAATAAATGTCAACCCCATTTTGTTTCCTCTTCTTTGCACATATTTACTTTCTTTCTTTTTTAACTTCTTATTTCTGCTTTTAGACAGCAATCCATCTGCTCTAGGAACATCTTCTGTTTCTTTATTTTCTTATTTAATCACTATTCCTTTTAGCTCTGTCAAATTTTTCTGTGCTCCTGTCACTCAATCTTTCATATCTTCCAGCCTTTATCTGATCTTTTGATTGTCCTTGTTCCATCATACCTTGCTCAAACCTTTTTTCCGGTTTAATTAAAGGTCCTGGACTTAACTCTGAACTCAATTTCTCTTTACAAGGTGCTTCTTGACCCACAGAATGCTTCCAGCATCATTCCTACATCATCATTGGATCAAATCCTTGGAAGTTTCATTGTAACTGTGTTATTGGGAAACCTGTAGCAACTAGTGCTTCAAAATGTGGCACGCCACCACCTTCTCAGTGATGATGAATACTGGCCTTATTAGTGACACTCAGAACAAATAACTAGTAATTATCCTGACAAGAAACTTAGTTATAGTGAGGATGCCTCAGATGGAGTATTTTGCACTGCAATGCCTACAATCTCCCATCCCTAGAGTGGGCTACAAACATGTTGAACTAATGCAACATTAATGTTGTACGCAACCCTTTTGCGCTCCTGAGCTGCAAAGGAAATTAAAAATCTATAATCTGTCTTTTCTAATGCCCCTATTCATTCCCACTAAATTGTTGTCATGCATAACACTTCAGTGATCTAGGTATCACAATAAATATTTATGCCAAGTATAACCACTCGCCCTGTCTAAGGGTGCAAAGGTGAGGACCATTTTGAGACCCTAATATCTTGTAAGTGGAGCTAACAAGTTTCAGATGACAAATGGCCTTCCAATGCAGCTCACACCAGTCCACGACTAGTTAGCCTACAGGCTGTCAGACTAATAACAAGGTAATTCTGGATTGTGGGAGAAGAAGTCGCAAATGGGAGAGGAGGGATGCAGAGGAATGTGTGTCACATTTTTGAAAGTTGTGAGGGGAAGGTTCCTGATTAATCTGTTGAAAGAGTGGATCAGTGAGGCACTGCTTTTGTTGGAAATCTATTCAATTACATTAAGTACACTGATGGACAAAATATCTTCCGTCTAAATTTACTTGCCATTTGTTACTATTGTACTGTATCAAAATTCTCTGCTCAATATCCAAAATAACTGTCTCCTTGTATTGTTTATGATTTTCATCATTTTTAAGACTAAATTAATCCACTGCCTCAATCTTCACCATTGAAGACAAGTTCAATTTTGTGAATTTCCCCAGTTTAGAACACAAAAGCCATGAACCATTCTTTCATATTAAACACTCCAATGGCTAAATTTAAGGTCAAGTGCCCAGACCTGCCTAAAATGACCTAGACGTTTTCCTTTTGTCACAATTGGTATAAATGTTAGGAGAATGGAGACAAAAAGGCAATATTTGGTTGAAAATAGGAATGTGCAGAAACAAGTTAAAAGAAACGATTGTGTAACTGGAAAATATTGCAGCAGTCCAAAAAACCTCTGGAATACAAGAAGAAAAGTACACTCATAGACTTGGCCACATTGTTCAATGTCACAGGAAAACTGCATTGTAAGAACACAATATTCTCTTTTATTCAATCAATAAAGTGGACAGCAGAGGACGTGCGACTGGACCCTGTGGAACTCCAGTAGTTAATTTTCTCTGGAGTCATTTCCATTCATCATCAACTCCTACTTTGTATTGCCAAACCCGTTTCTAATCAAGTTAATTAAATCCTGATTGGTTCCATCAGTGTTACCTTACTTTTTAAAAAGTACTTGTGGAACATTTTACAATTTTTGTGAAAATCAAAATAGCTTACCTTGTATAAGAGCTTATGGTTCACTACTTTGATAAAAATCCCACCAACACCTTCAACATATTGTCTAGCTATCACCATTGTTAACAGCTAACCCGAGAATGCAGCTTTAAAAAAAGGTTTTGTGATTTACACATGAAAGAACTGAAACTATCACTGTATTCTAACAGATGAAAGGCTTAACAGACAATCAATTTTTCAATGTATAATTTCAGTTACATCACACTGCAAATTTTTGCTATAAATTCTGTGTTACGATCGAGCCCTCCACAATCACCTGATGAAGGAGCGTCGCTCCGAAAGCTAGTGTGTTTCCAATTAAACTTGTTGGACTATAACCTGGTGTTGTGTGATTTTTAACTTTGTACACCCCAGTCCAACACCGGCATCTCCAAATCATGACCGCCAGATTTATGTTGCCATAAGCTTGGACTTTTAATCACTTCTGACCTTTGTGGTAGTCTCCGGTCTTCTTGTCAGTTTGACTGTTGGAAATTTGCTCATCGTCTGATTTCCTATCTTCTAGAATAGAAGAATCACCATATATCAAGGTAAAACTTAAACAGCCATAACAATTTAGCTGCTGCGATTGGATCAGTTAAGTGTTCCAGACTTCTTGAACTGAGCATGTTTAGTAGGTGTTGTGAACTAATTCAACTTTAAATTTATTGCAATTTTATAGAAATGTAAAACTGCATGATGAATCCACAGCTGAAGCTGGTCCTCATTTACATTGGCATCAATTTGGAATGCATAAATTGTCTGAACCATTCTGCATTTTGGAGCTTTCGGTCGAATTTTAATGATGCAGGGCAGCACTATTTGGTAACTTGTATATAATCAATGGTATATTTCCATTAATAGAACTCTAGAGTAAGATAACCAAACTGTATTGTTGTCATTGGCTTCTGCAAAAGAACCTGTGCATCAATGAATATATAGTCTTGGAGCAGGATTCTAAAACTCATTACAACCCGAAGAAATCACAACCTCTAAGTCTGATTTCAAGGAAATGGCCAAATCTGAAATTCAATGAGCTAAATCTAATAATGTTACTTTACTGCAGCATGTGTTTTTTCTCTCTGACAGAAATTCCCATAGGATTGAAAGACTTTTGTCCTAATTGGATTAAGCGTTGGTGCCAAATTGTTATTTTAATATGAGCTTTGCATGGAATAATACAGTGTAAAACCCACAGGCACATTTAAAATCTCATGCTGCTTTGTTCCACCTTATCTACTATTATATGAATTGGGTCAGGGAAGAATAGACACGAGTAATTCTCACAAGTAACTTCAATTATTTCAGAAGAGTTTTTTTTCAAAAAACACTTTATGATGCTTTGATTTAATGGTGAGTTCTTGGATTCTTGCCCTGTCTACATAAGAAAAATTATTTGTGGTGTAATGGCCCAACTATTCTGCCAAATTATTTGTTTTATTAGTGTTGAAACTTGCCAAAAATAAAATTTCTGTCTAGGGCATTGACCTACCTTAAATTAATCTGCTTCCCTTCCAGTTTGCTAAAAAGATAGTTCTTAACTCAATACAAGTTTGAGGTATATTTTTCTCCCAAATTTGGAGATAATCCCAGTTATCACCATGACTATAATGTGTACCTTACAATATATAAAGGTAAGGAAATGTGAGGATAAGTTGGTCTAATTATTTTCTTACATTGAAAAAAACACATAGAATTCTATAAAAATTAAAATGTGGAAGCAGAGATTTGGCCTACAGCAGTTGTGCCAGTGGTCATGCTCTGTACTAATTCAATTAACACCATCAAAATATCTTTCCTTTCTCTTCTCCCTTATACACTTATTCAGCTTTCTCTTATATGTTTCTATATTATTCACTTTGACCACCTCTGGTGAGAATGAGTGTCATATTTCCACATTGTCATTTATTATGAATTTCTAGAAAAAATAGAAAATAGGAACCGGACCCAGTCCACCATTCGACATGATCATGGCCAAACCTCTATCCAAAAGTCACACTCCTGCTCTCTGCTCATATTGCTTAACACATCCAGGCTCTAGAAACATATCTTTTACTTTCTTAAATATACTCAGTGACTTGTCCTCCCCAACCTTCTCTGGCAGAGAATTCCATAGGTTCACCACCCTCTGACTGAAGAAATGTCTCCTTATCACAGTCTGAAATGGTTTACCACATATCTTGAGATCATGATCCCTTGTTTTCTGGACCCACGAGACAGGAATCATTCTCCCTACATTCGGTCTGTACAGCCTTCTGTACAGTATGACTTCTGATTATTGGATTGGCTATGATCATGTCGAATGGTGGACTGGGTCTGGTAGACTACTCGTCTTCATATTTTCTATTTTTCTAGAAATTCATAATAAATAACAGTGTGGGAATATGAGATTCATGCCTTTACCCACTCACTCATCTTATCTAAATCCCTGAAGCCTCATAAATTCTTCTTACCATTCAATCCCACTTAGTTTGTTTCATCAGCAAGTTTGGAACTAATACTTTATTTGATTCTCTCATCCAAATCATTGAGGGAGAAGTTGAATTGACTTTTCTTTCCTGAAGCATTGGAGGCTGAGGGGTAACCTTATAGAAGTTTATCAAATCATGTGAGTATAGATAAGATGAATAACCAAGGTATTTTTCCCAAGGAAGGGGAGTCCAAAACTATAGGAGATTGGTTTTAGTTGAGAAGGGAAAGGGACCTCAGCGGCAACCGTTTCACGCAGAGGATGGTGTGTTTATAAAACAAACTGTCAAAGAGGTAGTGGGCGGAGAACAATTACAACATTTAAAAGGTATTTGGATGGGTACATGAATAGGAAGGATTTAGAGAGATATGGGCCAAAGTTGGATTAAATCGGTTTAGGATATTGGCATGAATGAGTTGAACTGAAGCGTCTGTTGCCAGACTTTAAATACATTGAGACTAACTGGGACTCAAGCACTGATCCTGTGGTTCTCCACTTGTCACCACCCTCCACACTGAAAACAACTCATTTATTGTTTGTCACTGGTTGTTTTCTGTCTGCTAACCAATTCCCACTCCATATTATCACCAAATATATGTGCTTTGATTTTTCATACTAACCTCTTCTGTGAACTTTATCTAAAGCTTTCTGAAAATTCAATACACCATATTACTGTTTCTTCCTCATCTATTTTGTGGTTTACATCCTAAAAACATTCTAGTAAGTTTGTCAAATAGAATTTCCTTTCTATACATTCATGTTGACTTTGTGTAATACTGTTGGTATGTCTAATCTACTATCACATCCTTTGTAACAGACTGCAGCATTTTCTCAATAACTCACATTAGGCTATAATTTACAGTTTTCTCCTCCCCTCATTTTTTTTTAAACAGTGTGTTTACGCTTATACCCTCTCAATCTGCTGAGGCTGTTCAAGAATCTACAGAATTTTGGAAAATGACAACAAAAGTATCCACTATTTCTTCTTTAGTACCCTGGGGTGTAGATTATCGAGCCCTGGGGACTCCTCAGCTTTCACTCTCATTAATTTCTGCTGCACTATTTTAGTTTTAATAATACAAATCACCATTACTCATCAACAACCAGTTTAGCAAGGCTCCTAAAACAGTACATTTCAAACCCATGTCCACTAACATCGAGAAGGACAAGGACAGCAAATACATGGGAACACTATCATCTGTAAGTTCCCCTCCAAATCCTTACCATCCTGACTTGGAAATATATCACTGTTCCTTCATTACTGTTGGGTCAAAATCCTGGAGTTTCCTCGCTAAAAGCATCATGAGTCTACCTACACTAAATAGACTGCAGAGTGACACATCACCTCCTCTTCCTGAAGTCGGAAGGACAGTTGTGCTTTGATAAGATGAATAGCCACTGCCAGGTAACTTGCAAATAATATTGGGGCTGTCACACTGCCTTGCTTGCAAGTGGTCCAGATTTTCCAGATTTGGAAGAGCCGGTGTTGGACTAGAGTGTACAAAGTTAAAAATCACACAACACCAGTTTATAGTTCAACAGTTTTATTTGGAAGCAGTAGCTTTCAGAGTGCTGCTCCTTCATCAGGTGGTTGAAGGAGCAACACTCCGAAAGCTAGTGCTTCGAAATAAACCTGTTGGACTATAACTTGGTGTTGTCAGATTTTCAAGGGCTCTGTTGTCCCAATCATGTCAGTTACAATCAGGTTGGACCAGATTTTCTGAGGAGTGGCAATCTCCCCCAGATTGAAAATTCAGAATTGAAGTTCTGAAGAAGAACTATATATGTCTTGAAACATTAAGTCTGTTTCTCTCTCTCTACAGACCTGCTGAGTTTCTCCAGCTGTCTCTGTGTTTGTTTAAGTACTGGTTGGTTGGGCTGATGGCCTGTTTCTGAGCAATCCTAAACACACCCCACTGTGAAAAAGTAACAAAAAACTCCTTTAAAATACTTTTTTCTTTTAATTGTAATGACTAAGTGAATATATGCAATGATTTGATTAATAAAATCTGTTTATTTTAAATATTGATTAAAATAATAGTTGAATTTCATGTGAATATTATTTCACAATTTGATTTAATTCAGTGATTCCCAACAGGAAAATAAACATGCAAAATTTGTTGGATCATCCTTCAAAAATGGAGGCACAAATACCGCTACAAATATGATTATAAGTTAGAACTGATTAAACTGGATGTAACAGACTTCAGTAAACAAGACGATTGTCATTATTTATTCCATTCTGACATTATAAAGTAATTGATTCAAAACTGTTTTTACAGAAAATAAAGCAGATGTAAAACAAATTAAAACAGAAAAATGTTTGAGGGCATAAATGGATTAAGTTTATAATTTTATGAATACGTTGACATGTTGATAAAAAGAAACATTGCTTATAACTGTCTTTGAGTAACTGCGACATTTGTTTGGGCCATTAATATGTGAGCAAACTGTACCTTCTAGAAGAGCTGATAAATAATTATATTTATTATCTGCAGAGAACTAAATTAGTTCATCAAGCCAGGAAGCATTTCAGGATAAGTCTTTGGATTGCTCACTTGCCCTAATGATGTTATGAATGGCATAATTCATACATTGTTGTTCTTGGACACAGACAACTTTTTTTCCAGGGATCAAACAAATCCCGAGTCAGTTTGATGATACAACAATTTGTTCAGGTCCTTGTTTTATGCAAAAAAAGAACAACTTCTGCTGCTTCTCAGTCTGTGCAAGTTACAATTAAAACTGCCTGCCAGTCATCAACAAAATTAACTATTAAGTGTTTTTTGTATTTGTTTTGCTGATGTGACTAGATATGGTCTATAGAAATATTTATAATAAAACATGTAACTTTATGTTTTACTCAAACAAAGCATGGCCTGAGGCAAACTTTTGATGTCTGCTCCTTAAGACTGTCAGAAAGATGCACTTGCTTTAAATCACTCTACACTGTACATTTATACGAAAATAATTACACTTTAGCCTCAGGCTGTGGCTGAGTTCTGCAAGTCTGAGACAGTGCTAGCAGGCGCCACAAATTGTGTATGTCCTGACCCATGCTGGCTGGGAGTCTCATTCACATGATATAGATATCTGATTATTCTGGCAGGAAAGGTGAAGGTGACACTGCCAACCAGATACAGAGACAGATCTTACCAGAGATCAAGCAGAGTAACATGAATGAGGTAGGTGTCCATAACACATGAGTAGTGAATTAAGAAAAAATAGAAGCGTTGAACTACAAAAGGAAAGGGTACTCGAGGGCAGTGTGGCAGAATGTGTATTTCTCTGTTCGATCCTGTTCTATTGTACTAAACCATGATAAAGCATGTTTTTGAGATAAGTTTCAACCCTTTAAGCCAATATTACAGAACTTGCAATGTTCTATTTTACACTACTCTTTGGTCATAAATGATTATAACGAGTGTACTAGAAACATACATCAGTTTTAGGACATTTCTTTTAAGTCAAAATGAATTTATTCACTTTTTTTATTCAGCGGTATTTCATTTTCATGATTTGTTTAGACTAGTGAGAAGAAATGAAAAATGGGGTAATCTTGATGACATATTTTGGAGGATTGAAGTAGTCTTGTAATCCTTTGGGTTTCATTGACAATAAAATTGTTTCCAATCTTTTTAATGTTATTTTCAAAGAAAACACTGGAATAACTTCACTAGCAATAATCTCCACAGTTCCAGTTTTGTTGCTGCTTGGTGTGATTTTGGTTGTTAATGTGGCTGGAAAGGGGAATGTCATTAGTGGTGCTCTAAAAGAGGAGTGCCAGTGACCAATGGTCCAATTATCGTTTGTGAGTTCAAGTCTCAAGCAATAAGCCTGATTTCATACTTGCTGACAGTATTGATGAGTTAAATGATCATAAGTTACAGAATAAATTGTTTCTTTGTTTCCTTAGGAAATTTCCTTTTTTCTTTTGTCTCCTAAAATCATTGATGGTTTTCTGGGGAATGCTTACTTGAATGTCAGTTGCTTTCTAGTACCTTGGCCAAATGAACTTGGCTGACTTGTGAGTTTTGGCTAAAAATTTTAACAGCTATCCAATTCAAGAGGGATCATAACCATGAATTATATTATTCTCATCTAAGATTCATATATGGATGCCTATTTAAATTCATTATCAGGATATCTCCATCAGAAAATCTTAGCATCAATTTGTGTTCAGATGTATCCAAAAATGATCAATAATTATTTGATGTCATGACCATAAACAGGGCAATTTGGAATGGATGCTCATTGCCATCCTTTGACATAAAATGAAATGAAAAACAATCATGTGGCCTCAAAAACAATGATTCAGCATGACAAATAATCATTAATCCCCATCACATACACATTCACTCAAGCCTTCCCTTCCCTTCAGCCACCATTCACTCACACTATCCCTCCCGCTCAGTTCCCACTCACTTACTGAAGGCATCCCTTCCCTAAAAAAAATTCATTTACTTAGGCCTTCCCTCCTGCTCAGCCTAAATTAACCCATTTGTCCCTCCACCTTCACCATCATATGTATACTGGGATTTCTCCACTTTGCCAGGATGTTAGAGACTTCCTTCTCCAGTCCCATTCTCACATAATGTGACAAGTTGAAGTTTCTAAGACTCTGCCTTGGCCCACGGCACTGTCCCACTCTTAGCCATGGATCTATTCTCTGCCACATGCTGTGGATCTGCTGTCAGCCTTGCAAGCAATCTTAGATCTCAGGTCACCAAATTACTTTTAGCCTTAGATCTGCTGTTTGGCTCCAGGCTATGCTCTTCCTCACTCCTCTTGGCTGCAGATCTGCTTTTAGTTTCAGACTGGGCTTCCACCCCCTCCCCCAACCTCAGTCCCAGATTCCCTCCTCTCATTTAGGCCTCAACCTTGTTCCTTGCTTCAGCTGTGAACCAGCATCCTCCACAGCCAGCCGCCCCAAACTAAGACAATGAGAAGCACAGATGAGATCAAAGGGGTGACCTCTAAAAGCTATCCTTTCACCCTTGCATTTGATATCCCTGACTCCTCATTCCCCACAACTCCCATTCCACGAGAAACTAAAGAGAACATGAATTATACTGTTCTCATCTAAAATTAGACCCCTTGCTGTATAGGCCTTGACTGACAATTGTTAGTATTCGGAAGCTTCTAGCCTTTCACTTGTCAGAAGCTTCTTGCAGTCAGGGATGTCACTATCTGTGGGGCCTATGATAGAGTCATAGAGTCATATGGTATGGAAACAGACCCTTTGGTCCAGGCAAAGAAGCTTGTCATAACTCAGTCAGTTCTTCACAAGCTGATTGGTACATGATGCAGTGAGCTTTCTTGGCAACTGGAGTGGTGAGTTCATCAACACCCAGCAATCCCACTCCCAGTCTGAAAAGGTGAAAATCAAAGTCTTGGTCTTTATGAATTGACTGAATTTCCTTTTACCAACAACATGGAATGCTGAATTGTTCACTGCCACTGAGAGCCACGACAACACTGCAACTTCTAGTAATCTAATTTGAACTAAAGTCGAGAAATGGTGGTGTACCACAATAGTCCTTGGATGAGCACAATCTACACACCTCATGCATAACATATTGCACTAGACAGGACTTAGAAAAATCCAATGGATCAATTTCATTTATGTCAACTGTAAATTAATCACTTTTGTCATGAACTTTTGGACCCTCGATTTCACCAGTTTCCTCATCTCCTCTCTTCCTATCTTATTCCAGATCCAACCTTCCAACTCGGCACCGCCCTCCTGTCCATTTTCCTTCCCACCTGTCCACGTCACCCTACACTCCAACCTATGACCATCGTTCTCCACCTTCATCTACCTATTGTATTCCCAGTCACCTTCCTCCCAGCCCCACCCCCTCCCATTTATCTCTCAGCCCCGTTGGGACCCCCTCCCCCCATCCCACATTTCTGATGAAGGGCTTATACCCGAAACATCGAATCTCCTGCTCCTCAGATGCTGCCTGACCAGATGTGCTTTTCCAGCACCAAACTCTTTGACTCTATATATGATACTTGTTGACTGCTATTGAATGCAAACGATATTGATATTTTCTCGTAGGGGTAGATGTTGCTGTTTACCTTAAGAAACTGGCTGATGGTCATCTTACTTCTTGAACCATGATAATCCCATTGGGTGAAAATGTTCCCATAGTTCTAGGCAGAGAGTTGTAAACAGATGCCATGGTGGTGGCACAGTGTCCATTGCCTTCCTGTCTGAATCATCAAGTGTGGAACATGAATCAAGGCATTATCTTGTGCCAATTTTAAATTACTAATTCGATATGCTTTGACTCAGCAATTGTTCTGTACTGCATAAAATGTGCACATTATAAGAATATTAAAAAAACAGAAAGCCTATTCATTCTACAGTCCGTACAATCTTTTTCTTCTTATGAATAGAACTCCAACAATTCTAAATGCTGAAGGAAGATTCTATATAAATATATTATAAATCTAATAGTAATCCAGCAGGCCTCCTGATTATTATACTTGATTTTTTTAATGACAGTTAAATGTCAAAAATGAAATAATGGTCCATTTTGCCTGTATAACGCTTTGACCTATCTTTCGGCAAAAATCTATGTCATGCCCAAATAATGTAGAAACATGTCGATAATGCTTAAAACCCAAAAGTTAACTTAGGGCCTTAAAAAAAAAACAGAAGCCTCCTCTAATGCCCACACAAAATCTAGACTAGAATAATATAGCTACACACAACATAATGGTTTAAGGTTTATTGAAATAAGTACAATCCCAGTTCTGAAGAAAAGTCATATTCAACTTGGTTAACCCTATGGCATTTCCTGAGATATTGACAGATCTTCTTACTTTTTAAAAACTTCTTTGAGCACTTGCAGTCATTTGCAGTTAGGTTGATTAATAAATAGAATATTAATGGGGATTGATAATGCTGCGCAAGCTTTATGTGAGGCTGTATTGTATTACATGCTATGAAGTGATTACATGCTATAAAGTGAAGCCATCTTATTTAAACCAATGAATGAGTGAATGAATGCCGTCTCACCTGTTCCTTTTACATAGGAGCAAGAGATGAAGAAATTTGCGGGTCTATGCAAGGTTACCAAGACTGTGTTAGTTTTGCAATAATAATACTCTAATGCTAATCCTCCATAAGTTGGAGATATCTTTGTATGCTCCGCTGTCTTATCATCAAAATACATTTGCCCTGTCGACAAAGGCAAGACTGTTCAAAGCACTTGCATATTTAGTGAAATATATTTGGGTGGCACATCTTTTCCAGACTCTTTAAAGAAAGAAAGATTTCTATTTGCGTAACAATTTTCACAATAGCCAGATGTCTGCACTTTGCAACTGCTTTTATAGTGTATCTGCCACTATAGTACATAAAAAAAATGCCTATTCACGCACAGCAAGCTGCCATAAATGTAATGTGTAAAATTCATTGTGATCTTGAATGAGTGATAAATGTTGGTCAGTACACCAGCAATAATTTCCCTGCTCTGCTCCCAGTTAATACCATAAAATCTTTCATATTTACCTAATTTGACTAATAACTCTGTTTTACCAGTTTGCATGATGAGGCTGAAAAGAACTAGTATGAACTACTTTTCTGATATTTATAGACAAAAGGAGATTCACCTAACCTGCAAGTTTTGACTTCTTAAAGAAAGATTCTGACATGAAATAATAAGCAGAATGGCAAAAGTTAGAGTTGGAGATAAACCCCAACCCATGGTCATGGAGGTTTTCATTTCAACTGTCATTTCTTGATCTTTATTATGCTATTTATTCACATATTCAGATTTTTGCACACATACAAATATTGCAACATGATACGCTGTAATACTTGATCACTTAAAGCTTAGTTTAAAAGGATGTCTTGCTAGCATTGTGAGCTCTGGGAGCTCAAGACTAGATTCAGTTAAGCTCATTGGAACATTCTCCATTACCGACTTTGCTCTGTTGCTATTTTTAATTTCTTGTCTCTCAAGGAATAAGCAGCCACTTCCATTTGCCACTTACCAGTCCACTCTGTAAACTTGTTTATACCTTCTTGATAATGCCAGCTTAAGAGCATGGTGCTTAAGTTGGCATTATCACGAAGACATAAATGAGTTTGCAGAGTAGATTGACAAGTGGTAAATGGAATTTGGTTTTGAGAACAAGGTGGCCACTTTTTCTTTAGAGGTAAGAAATTAAAAGACCCTCACCAGCAACATAGGCTGGCGATGGCAAGAATAATTCCTTCTTAATAAGTCCCAGGACTCATTAAAGGACTGTCCTCACAGGCTTTTGCACCACCTCTCCCAGTTTGTCCTGCTCATATGAGGTTTCAACCTCCAGCCACTTTAGCCCTCTCACTTGGTTCACAGTGAGATCCCCAAACACATCTCAATGATCTAGAGGTTCATATTCGAGACTAGTGGTCTCTGAATAGCCAGCAGCTCTTTGAGGTGGGCCTTAATGATTCAGAATGGTAGAGGTCCTGCTTCCAGCCTGTTAACAGCCAAAATAGCTGCCATGTAAACAGTCTTTCCTTTGTCAAGCTTCTCCTCCATTTGATTTTGTGGTCTAATTTTTCATGAATCACTGCCTCATAAAATTCAATGCACTACAGTTGCTAATGTGTCTGTTTCTTGTTTTAGAAGAGGCATCAGAGCCTATTGTACCAATCAGCTACTATGCCAAAAACTGGGGAGAAGAAGGCATCATCATTTCAAAGACATAAAATATATCCTGGGTAGAATGCAGGCGAGGGATACCATTTTCAAGATTTTCCTTTTCAAAACAATATCCAAGTGTCAAATGTCTGTAGCAGGTTACATATATCATCCTTTTTATTATAAGAAAATATACTAAAGAAATTGTGCAGTTGAATTATTGGACACTCAATGAAAGTTAAAAGAACTGATTCCAAAAGCACAATTCAAAAGGGATTTTTGAGGTTCTTAGAAGTGAATGAAGAATTAGAAAGCAAAGGGACCCTTTAGTGAGTTTCAAACCACAGATTTGTGATTCGTGCTTCCATAACCACCTCCAAACATTTAAACATTTGTGAACTCTATATTCTTTCAATTGTGGTCAACTGTCCATCTCCACTTCCTTCATTCAGTTATTGACGGTCAAGTCTTAACTGTCAAGGCCCTAAGCTGCAGAATTCATATTCAAAACAATTCTAGCTTTCCAGCTGTATCTATACCTTTCAGATCCTACTTAAAACCAACCTCTTTGACAAAGTTTCTGTCATCTGTATTAATGGTTTAATGTTAATTTTGATCTGATTGCTTGCTTTTAAACATGATGAATATTTTGCTCAGCTAAAGCTGCTATATGAATGCTAGTTGTTCTACAGATGTTTCACCACTCTGCCACTGATTGTGGAATAGACAGAAGAGTAAAACATCAATAAATAGTGTCAAAAGAGTTATTATATTGTAAAGTAAGGCTAGACAAGATTAAAGAGGAAACCAGTCATGGAATGATGTGGAGAAAAGAAGTATTTCTAATTTATATATTAAGAAATAGAGAACCAGTGAAGATGGCACCTTGCAGAATAGATTTTGCAATTATGTACATTTCAATTATTGACCCTGTCTTTTTATTTTATTATTTTCAAGTTGGGCATCTACCCAAATGAACTTTCAATTATCCATTGTTTCTAACAATCTGCGTTAGGAGACTAAGAACAGGGTTAATTCCTGAATGCCATTTAACTTTTGAATCATGTTTCAACCTTAATAACTATCAATTGAAGTTTCCAGCGAGTGAAATTTCCTAACCTATATATTTAGCATTGTACCCCAGATCATAACTCTGTGAGTACAGGAAGCCAACGAGGAACAAGCCAGCCAGAAGAAAACAAAACAACAGAAGACTCTCTCTATGAGTGCAACCAGTCAGCTATAGTTGGAAGGAATCAGGACAAATGAGTTTCAATCAAACTAAAATGTCAAGAATCTCAAAAACAATTGCCCACCTACAACATCAACTCCACTAGTAATATCAACTGCAATCACCAGCACATTCAACCATCTCCTTTTCATGAACAATGCGGGGTCTGACCCTCTTTAAACAATCTTTTGGACTCATTTGCTGTTTCTAATCTGTGTGTATGTGTGTTGCTTTTCTACATCTTCTTATATTTAGTAGTTAATAAATTTGCTCTTTTCTTAAATTCAATTAAGCCTAGTTAAATTAATTCCTTTTAAAACTTATTTAAGTTCATTTAGATCTGGAAGAAAGGTATCTGCAAGGGAAGCAATCCTTTTAAAATTAACCTTAACACGACCTACTGAGGGGGCTGGTAAATAACTAAAGGGAGCCAATTTATCCCTCCTCATCCAGGAACTTAATAGTTTGAGGTATCCCCTCTGGAACTGTAGGAAATTGGGGAATTTCACCCTGGTATTAGTTGCAACATTAGCCAAGTAATCATAATCTTCATCATTTGATCCTTTAACACAAAGTTATGGCCATTCCACAATAGTTCTATTGTTAACACACAGGGCAGGAATTGCTTTGCCTTTGATCTGGTGCCTGCAAATATATGTGATGTACTGTTAGCAGATCATGAAGTGTATGTTTCAGCCAAGTGTAAGTAAAGCAATCACTCATTATTTCATTAATTCAAAGAAAATACATCTTAAATTTAGTTGTACCGCCCACTTTGTCTGCTTTCAGTTTCATATTTTATTTCATTTCTGCTTCTTTTACTTTATAAATGTGAACAGATCTATTTTCTCAGTGTATGCGATGTAAATTAGATTACAATGAGCTCACCCGAATTAAAAATATTTAACATATTAATCTTCCCTCCAATTTGACACAGGCTGTTTCTCTCACACCAATAATTCCTGAGGGCTGTCAGATGTTAATTACTTATACATTAAAAATGTATTACAGCTGTGTAGCGGGGCACTTTCATGGTAAATTCACTGCTGGGCAGCTTTTCTCAAATTTTAAGTGATGTCTTGTTACCATGCCAATAATCATATATGTTCTCATATAATCTATGTTCCAAAGAGCCTAAAACATGATTAAA
This sequence comes from Chiloscyllium plagiosum, assembly GCF_004010195.1. Taxonomy (NCBI): domain Eukaryota; kingdom Metazoa; phylum Chordata; class Chondrichthyes; order Orectolobiformes; family Hemiscylliidae; genus Chiloscyllium; species Chiloscyllium plagiosum. Next base: position 55,505,418 of record NC_057723.1, on the reverse strand, counting down.
AAAAAACAAAAAGATTAGATTAATAAAAAAAATTCACTAGGGCAAGATGATTAGATAAACTGGAGAAAAATATTGGTGAAGATGAAAAATAACAGTGGACAATATTTAAAGGAGATGGAGGGGCTTTTTAAAAAAATGTATTTCCAGGAAAACACTGAACAAAAAATGGAATACAATGTATAAATAAAGGTGAGGTTAAAACTGAATCCAAAGAAAAATTCTAAAACATTCTATAAACATAACAGAGAAGGCAAGGATAACAAAAAGGTTGTGTGAGCTTAGGAAATAAGTGAAAAAAAACCACAACTAAAAGATAAAAATGAAATAAGAAATGTAGACAAAACATTATTAGAGAATGAAATCAAGAAATATTCTGTAGATACATAAATGACAAGAGGAGCATCAAATTAGGGTATGGAGTTTTGAAGACCACCACAATAAAGTCATAGATGCTGCTTTGGAAGTGTTAGCTTTACTGAGTAGATAGCCTCAGTTTTCTTTAAGAAACTAACAAAAAGGAAATTACATAAATCACCTAACTCAGGAAATGTGAATTATTAAGATTTCACAACTCTTTTTCCCTCTCCACCCACATGGGGATGGGAGGCGAAGTGTTGGGATCACCAATAAAAACCTGGGCAGCCAGGTTGGGAAAGTTGTCTGAAGCAATCCTGTTGGTAAGAAATTTTCCTGGCAGTGGAAGCAGAGGCAACTGGTGAAGTGGGAATTTTCATTGATGATTGCACAATGTTCAGGACCATTCGAGATTCCTGAGATACTGAAGTAGTCCATGTTCAAATGCAACAAGATCTGGACAATATCCAGGCTTGGGCTGACAAGTGGCAAGTTACATCCATGCCACACAAATGTCAGGCATTGACCATCTTCAATAAGAGACAATCTAACCATCATTCTTGACATTCAATGGTGTTACTATCACTGAATTGACTATTATCAAAATCCAAAGGTTACCTTTGACTAAAAATTCAACTGGACTCATCACATAAGTACATTGGTTACAAGGGCAGGTCAGAGGCTAGGAACACTGCAGCAAGCAATTCACCACCTGACTCCCTGATACCTGTCCACAATCTACAAGGCACAAGTCAGGAATATGATGTAATGCTGTCCAATTGGCTGGATGGGTGCAGCTCCAACGATTCTCAAGAAGCTTGACAACATCTAGGACAAAAAAAGCCCACTTGATTTGACCCACTTTCACAAGCATTTTTTCCTTTCACCTCAGGCACTCAGTAGCAGCAGTTTGTATTATCTACAAAATGCATTGTAGAAATGGTCTTTATTTAATAAAAGCTAACCAAAAGGCACTATCTTGTCAAAACCAAAGATCCTTAGGCAGCACTTTACAAATCCATGGCCACTTCCATCTAAAGGATAAGGGAAGAAGATATATGGGAACACCACTACCTGCAAGTTCCTTCCAATCCATTCTGCCTTGGAAATATGCCACCATTCTTTCACTGTCACTTGGTTAAAATCCTGGAATTCCCTCCCAAGGGCATTGTGGGTAAACCAATAGCACATAGACTGCAGCAACAGTTCAAGAAAGCAGTTCACCACCACCTTCTCAAGGACAACTAGGAACAAGTAATAAATGCTGGCTAGCCAGCAATGCCCACATATCACAAGTGAATTTAAAAAGAGCATCAATATGAATTATGAAACCATCAATTGACAGCCATTACTCCAGACTCTGGCATCTTGTCAGTGGTGAAGCATCTCCTCACCTCCCATCATGTTGGAAATTCTCAAGTGTATGGCAACAACCTCTGAGTGACATCTCCTAAGGCTAGGCAGATCATCACATCTGGAGATTCCATGGGCTAGTTGGAGGAGAGTCCACTGGCTGAGGCCTTGCTGTCATTCAAGGGAGAAGAAGTTGCAAAAAGAGGCAGCAGACTTGTGACTGTGACTGGCCCATCAGACCTTGGTTCACTTAAGTTCATGCTCACGTGACTGTGGCCAGACACTTCATTGCAAAATGTGGGATAGGAACATAGGAACAAGATTAGGCCATTTAGCCCATTGAGCTTGTTGCATTCTATTCATGGCTGAAAGTTTCCCTCATGCCATTTTTTTCACATTATCTCTATCTCCCTTAACGTCATTAGAGTTCAGGAGCCTATTGATTTCTGTTGTGAACCTAATTAACGATTGACCTTCCACAGCACAATGATGTGGAGTTTTCCAAAGTTTCACCACCTTCTGAAAGAAGAAATGCTTCCTCATTTTGATTTCAAATTGCTTGTCCCTTATCCTGAGTTTATGTGCCCAGATTCTAGAATTAACTGCAAACAGTCATAGTCATAGATTCATACAGCACGGAAACAGACCCTTTGGCCCAACCAGTCCATGTCAACCATAATCCCAAACTAAACAAGTCACCTGCCTGCTCCTAACTCATATCCCTCCAAACTGTTCTTATTCATGAAAATATCCTATTTCCCTGCATCCTGTCATGCTCTGTAAGAATTTTTTATGTTCCAATGAGGTCACCTCTCATTCTCCCATTTTTCTTTCAACAAGGGAATTTGCAGCTAGAGCCATTTACAGGAAAATGATGAGTGAATGGTGACTATGCTGTGCCCGCCTGAGCACGCAGCAATTGGTGCTGTTAGAAAAACTAATCAAAAATCTCTGGCTGGTCAAAACTGTCCTGAACACACAAGAGTAAGGCTATTCCATCTAGAATTTGCCTTGCTGGTTGAATCAACTAACAATATAGGCACAACTCACAATATTTTTCATTGACTTGTTTTGAAAATTGACAACATCTTCTCGCATACTTTCCTTAGTTTAAATAAGTAGCTTATCTTTTTCTTCAGTCTACATTCAAAAAATGGAAGGCTGCTGACTTTTAATGGGGCGACTGCAAAAGACCTTGCATTTTAACATCAAAGACATGTCTGCTTAGAATGCCTTGCTGCATGAGCCAGTTGACAGGCAGACAGGAGACTGGTGGTGACATGGCACTGCCTTGTAATTGGACACCAGTTTAGTGCCACTGTCAGTCATATGGGGCAATGCATTAGCAATTCTCGATTGGGAAGTGACCAGGAGACCATATGACAGAGGAGCAGAAGTTGGGCATTTAGCCGATCAAGTTTTCTCTGCCATTCAATGAGGTCATAGTTGATCTGATAATGTTCAATTCCAGTTCCCTGTCTTATCGTAATCACACCTGATTCCTTTGCTGACTGAAAATCTGTTTATCTCAGCCTTGAATATACTTAATAATCTAACCTTGACATTTTTCTGCAGCAAAATATTGCAAAAATTGACTATCTCTGAGAGAAAAAAATCCTCTTCTTCTATGTCTTGAGTAGGTGACCCTTCACTCTGAGATTATACCTCAGGTTTAGACTCACCCACAAGGGAAAAAAAGAACCTCTCCACATCCATCGAGTCAAGCCCACCGATAACCTTATATGCCTAATTAAGGTGTCTCCTTATTCTTCTAAACTCCAGTGAGTACAGGCCCAACCTATTCAACCTCACCTCTTAAGAAAATCCCTCCGTACACGAGATAAGCAGTGTGAACATTCTCGAGATTATTTCCCACGCTATTATATTTTTCCTCTGAGAAAAAGTCCAAAGCTATCCCGGTGTGGTCTGACTAGTGCCTTGTACAGTTTTAACAAAACCTTCCTTTGTTTATACTCCATGGAGCTGCTCACCACTTCTATAACTAGGAAAGATGAAATCCAAGAATTGTGTAAAGCCTGGATCAATTTGGAGTTGGACTTTTTCTGCTCGTTGACACTAACAGGCTCTGTGACAGACCAGGCATCACTGTCCATTTCCATCACTTTTCTGTTGTATGCTATCCTATTGAGGTTTTCATCTGGTTCTGATCAGCAAACTTAACCTCAGGTGAGCTGGCAGACACACAGTATCCTTTCTTCATGCTCTGACTACTGCTCACTTCTGCATGGTGGCTTACCACATGTTTCTCTTGCCTCTGTCCTACTCTCTAAAGTAACACATAGCGCCAATATCTGAACCGACAGATCACGAGACAATGTTTCTTCATCAGACGTCTACTTTTGCCCTCACTCTTCATCATGAGTTAGCATTTGGATATCTGAAAGGAGAAACGTAAAATAGAGAGTTGAGTTGAAGAAAGTGGGGTGAAGTAGAATATAAAAGGTTGAACCAACTGCAATTTACAGTTCGTGCAAGAAAACAGAATACATGTGAAATGGATTTTGAGAAATTGAATAATCTTCTTGACTTTGAGGAGAACTTGCAGGTTGTGCTGTTCCCATGTAGCTGCAGCCTTTCTCCACATTGATGGTAGTTTTGATGGTAGTTATCATGTATTTGGAAGGTGCTGTCTCAGGAGCCTTTGTGAATTTCTACAGTGAGTCTTACGAACACATATTGCTGTTACTGAGTGTCAGTGGTGAAGGGATGGAATACTTGTGATGGGATGCCAATCATGTGAGTTGCTTTGATCCGGATGGTATCAGGTTTCTTGAGCGTTGCGGAAACTGTACTCAACCAGGCTAGTGGAGAATATTCAATCACACCTTTGACTTGTGCCTTGTAGATGGTGGACAGGCTTTGGGTAGTCAAGAGTTAAGTTACTTGCTGCAAGATTTCTAGCCACTGAGCTAGTCTTGCAGCCACAGCATGGCTAGTCCAGTTCTGAATCAGAACACAAAAAGCTTGTGATTTCAAATAAACCTGTTGGAGTATAATCTGGTGTTACTTGACTTCTGACTTTGTCCACCTCAGTCCAACACTGGAACCTCCACAGCATTGTCCAGTTCTGTTTCAGGTCAATGGTAACCTTCCAGCTTCTTCATCTACTATCACACTCACATTCTACCTCACTCGTCTGCTACCCTATCCACCTACAATATCACCCAACTGCTACCCTAGCCATCTACCAATTCATCTTTCTACCAGATCATTTATGTGCACCTCACCCATCTACCACCCTACCCATTTCCCACCTCACCATACATAACTTCACCAAACCTACCTACTCTATGTACCTTCCATCTACCAATCTATCTATTCGCTGACATTCATCCTGTCACTCATTCATGGACATAAAGTGGACATTTAAACTTACTATATGACAGCTAATGCTGTTAAAAAGTGAATATAATTCTGTCTTCATCTTGACTTTTTTTATGCAGCTCTCCGAGGGACGTTATACTCCACATTTCTGATGAAGCTAGGCTCCGAAGGCTTGGTGAGAAATGCAGAATAGCATCAAGGTGGGGACAGGTTCAAACAAAATTAGTAGAGAAAGACTTCCATTTATATCGTAGTTTCACAAACTCAGAGCATTCCTACCTACTTTATAGCTAATAAAGTAATTTTTAGAAGTGCAATAACTGCTTTCTTGCAGAAAACCTGGCAGCCAATATTCCGACAGTAAGTTCTTATAAATTGCAATGTGATAAATCCCAGTCAATCTTTCTTTATTGATTTTAATTGAAAGACAAGCAAAGGGAAAGTTACTAAAGTCCCAGAGGACTACAGGTTGCTCTCTCATTAGAAAGAGATGACTGATGGTGAGTTTAATCTGAGGGTCACTACACCTCAGCTAAAGGGGTGAGGTAGAGAATGAGCGTTCTTCATAGTGACCTCACCAAATATGGGAATTGAACCCATGTGTTGGCATCACTCTGCATCACAAATCAGCTGTACAGCCAATTGTCATTTGGTTAGCCCCATATACTGTCTTCCCTGTTGTTAGGTGGCGTACTTAAAGTTTTGGCTGAAGCATTTTGGAATGTTTTTACTACACCAAAGGTGCTACATAAATGCAAGTTGTTGTTGAATTTGTATAGATAAATCAAAATTTTCAATCGACCATTGAAATTTTCCTATCAATCAATCATATTGTTCTTGTACAAAGTTCCAAAAATCAACAAGGTAGCAACAGCAGGTTCTATCATGGAGCTGACTTCCTCTACAAAATGGCAAGAAGTGGGTGAGGTTCCTGTCACTGGCAAACACTGAACCTGTATTAGATAAAGCTATATACATTTCATTGGCGCTGCAGGTACTTGCAGATGATAGGAGTATGAGAATCAATGTGGCTGGCAAATCCACGACTTCTATATTCACAAACTCAAAACTATTACACCTGTGTAATTTTAGGATGAAACTACAAATGGCTGACTAGATCAATGAATTGCTACTTAAAAACTAATACTTGAATATTCTCCTGCTGGAGGTGGGGAAAGAGGTTGCAAGAAAGCGAAACAATTGGTTGAGTTGCCAAGCAAAACGTGCCTCCTTCTCAACCTGTCACCAACAAAATTCTGCATGAGAAGGTCCATTGTGGCATTTATCGATCAGCCAACAATTAAGGCTCTTAATTGATCAATTAACACGCACTTAAAGGTCTTAAACAACTGCCTCTCCAGTTACCTGCATTGCTGAAAGGGGAAATAAATGGTTAGTTTCCTGAAATAGCGTGCCTGCTAGCTTCAGGGGATGGGGCATTCAATTGCTTCCGTCCAGGTTACTATATAGCTTCTCACTGCTGGATCTCCTAATGACCAGCTTTGACTTGTGGTTTTAAGGACTCAGAAGCTTCTGGACTTTGATTCTTTGGGCTTCTAGTCACTAGAGACATCAGTGTCGAGGCCCATGAAACTAAACCTCCGCCCATTAGCCTTTAATGAGCTGATTGATGTACAATAGGTTGAGCTGTCTCAACAGTGAGAATGATCTATAAGTTGCCACCTAACACATCACTACCACACTTTGTTGCAAAAATGGAAAATCACACCCTAATGTTATGCTGATTTGTGTTGAAATCAAATATAATATTAACTGCATCTTGTGCAAATAACCTAATATACCATAATACTAACACAAAGCTGCAAAAAGGTGGAATTTGTAACAGTTAAAATTAATAATTGGCATGGTATGTGATTCAAAAGAAGTAATCACAACCCAAAGATTGAACTTGTATGTAGCTTACGTTCAAAAATCCATATTTTGGCTAAACTTTGGATTCCAGTATCTGCAGTTTTTTTGTCTCTAATCAAGTAAACAGTTTGCAACATTCATGAACATTATTGCTTTATTGTTATTATTATTTGTTAACTTGGGTTTTAATATAAACAGAACCATATATAGTTTAAAGTTTGATTTGCATTTCTATATGTTGCGTTAAAAAGGGAAAGGCATAGTTTTAATTTCATTTTTGATTTCTGTGAATGGGACTGGGATGTCTGGTTTTGCTTACATTATCTCATTGAGGTCTTTAAAATACCTGTGGTGAATGGTTTAGAGCATTAGAAACAAGGGCAGAAAAGATAAAAGATTGTTTTTGCCTAACAACAATAGTACGGTTTCACAGAAATATAGAGCCACAAGAAATTCCTGCAGAATGTGCAGGTTCAATCAGTGATAAGGTGCTGTTATTTTAGCAGCATCCAAAAATTCAACGCTAAGGAGGAACAGCTGAATGGTTTTAAAGAAAAGCATCCAGAAACAAACTGCTAGAAGCTGCGGGTATGGAAAACCCAAGCATTTGATTTAAAAATAATTACAATTCAGGAAGGAGAAAGCTCTAGAAACAAATTGCAGCCATACTGACTTAACAAAGAAATTTAAACTGGTCACAGCTGGCCCTTCACTGAGGCTTCAGTCTATGTAAGATTGTAGTTGAGGGTAAAATGATTGAATCTCTATTTTTGAAATTTATGATAATACTGTTTCAAAACATTCTTGAAACAATGTAAAATAGTTCATGACTTTTTTTTACCTTGATTGTGTTATACATTTTTATGTGCATTGACAGCCTCTTATAAATACGTTCGGTGACTGAAAACCATAGGAAACAAATACCAGAAATTAAACTTAAGGTCTATCAAGCTAGGTTTCACTCTCAGATATGATTTGTCAAGTATTACCATAAAGTGGGATTACTGGCCATGCTAAATTGCCCGTAGTGTTAGGTAAGGGGTAAATGTAGGGGTATGGGTGGGTTTCGCTTCGGCAGGTCGGTGTGGACTTGTTGGGCCGAAGGGCCTGTTTCTACACTGTAATGTAATCTAATCTAATCTAATCTAACTGGGGATCTGTATAAGATTGAAATTCATTGAATTCAAGATGGATTTGTGAATCCTTAAAATAAAGCCCATGCAGGTAATGAGCATTAAAACAAGAGAGTTGTTCAGTGTTTAATGTGAGTTGGAATATCAAAATTACTTTGACTTTTGCCAAGATTTTTCCGGGAATAGAAAATGTAGCAGTTGATTACTTGACATCTTTAATTTATGCTAAACTAAGAGAGCTAGTGAATACATTTGAAGGTAGAAATAAAATTAGGATCTCATAAGGATGAGATACTTAAAGTGATTACCCAGCATATAGAGTCGAAAGGATGGAAACTTGAAATTAATGTGTTACCACTAGAATTAGCTGAGATTCAGTTAGGAATGAGAAAAAGAACTTGAACTAGAAAAGGAAGAAAAATAAAAATCACGATAATTAAAAGAGAAATGGAAAAGGAAGAGAGAGAGAACTGAAAATAAGAAAACTTTAATTGGAAAGTGAGAAGAAAGAAAAAACTAAGGGTGGTGGAATTTAAAGCAGAATTTCGAAGAGACAGGTAAATCAGGAATGATTTGGTATGTAAAAAGCTTATAGTAAAGGAGAAAAGAAGCAGTAGCAGTTCAAAGCATGATTCTAATTCCAGTAAGGGCTTTGACTTAATCAGAAATCTACTTTTAGTGCCTCCATTTTAAAGGATCAAGTTGAAAAATACTTTTCCTTATTTTGAAAGATAACTGTGATGTTGAAGTCAACAAAAGGCATTTAGAACTTAATGTTACAGTGTCCTGGTAGGCACAGCTATGTGTCATTAAGAGCAATCCGCAGATTATTGGAAATTTTTACGATGCTTACGAGCTTGTCCCTCAAGGCCTATCAATTAAAATTTAAGACTGTGAGAAAGAACCCTAATCAGACAGTGGTAGAATTTGCAAGATAGAAAGATATGCTGTAGGATCAGTGGTTTTGATCACTAGAACTAAACAAAAACATTGATAATGTAAGGGAAATCATTGTTGTGCAAGAATTCTGAAATATTATTCTGATCACCATGAAGGCTTGTCTGAGTGAGTGTCAAGTATCAAAGTCCTAGCAGATACTGATGATATCTCACACAGACATTTACATGTGAGGAAATGGTTGTATGGAAATGAACAATCTGGGGATGGAGAAGGTATTAGATTTTGTGTAGAAACAGAAGGCTGACAAAATAATTAAGGCGAAATGTTAGAAGCTAAATGTAATGTAAAGAAAATGACATGTTTCCATTTGTAATAACACTGTACATACAAATCTAATTGCTACAAGTTACATGGGAGACTGACTGCAATCTTGGAATGCCGAAGGAATCCTTAGAAAAGGGTATATCAGGAATGAAAATGGGTATAAAGAGCAAAGGAGTGATAGAGATGAAGTGTGTTCCCTCAGAATTGGCTTGGAAGGCAAAGCTCGTTCAGGACTGTCAAGAAAACCTTTCCTTGCCCTATTACTAATGAGAATCAGACCATTGGAGGTTATGAATATTTTATTTCAAAGGGAGAGGTATTTCCTGATTATTCTAATCAAGGAGGAAAACCAATAAAGATATTAAGTCACGGGAACAAAGAAAGACAATGTGGGACATTGGAATTCACTATTTCATTTCAGGAAGACAACTTGAAAAGCACGAGGAGAAATACAGAACAACGCTGATATGCTTCATTCATGTCTTTCATCAGGAATATAACTTCAAAAGGAAGCGTATGATTCAGTTAGAAAACTAAACATAATGAAATAACAGAGATCTGAATTTTATGGATGTTTTGGGGGTCTTGGCTGCAGGTTAGAGCATTAGTAAAAGACCCATGCAGACTCCTCCTGAAACATCCACCAAGCTGAAATGCCATTCAGGAACTTTAGTATCCAGTGGCCTTTTCTGGAATTCAGCACACTGGCAATGGTAAAGCCTTGCTGCACGCAGCAGTGAACAAATCAGAGGCAGGCATCAATTTTGATTAGCAGCCTCACTGGGGAGGTGCTGGCTGATGCTATAACAACAGGTACTGGAGGTACAGGATTGAGGAATGATCAAGGCTACAGTTCAGGAGAAGTTTCACAGGGTGAAGATCATAGGTCAGGAGTGTAGATGAGTTAGAAGGACAGGGTGGGCCCTGGAAGGGGATGGTGGAGGTGGTGGGGAGCTGGTTCTCAACATGCTGCTCTTCTTGCTGTCATCCCTCTATCATTTCCAATGCCCCTCCCCAAGTCCCTCCTCCCTACCTTTTATCTTAGCCTGCTGGACACACTTTCCTCATTCCTGAAGAAGGACTCATGCCCGAAATGTCAATTCTCCTGCTCCTTGGATACTGCCTGACCTGCTGCGCTTTTCCAGCAACACATTATCAGCTCAAAAACTGAAAGCCTATGATGGAAAGACCTTTCCATCCTGGAGATCACAACAGAATGCACAGTTTGATCTGGTTGTCCTGCCCATCTCTAGGTTAATATTAAAAGCCGCTGCTCTGATTTAATGATTGATGGGCAAAACTGGCAATCAATGTGCAGCCCACCAATTTTAATTCCCTTGCCTGCCAAAAAAATAAGTTTTTTTGGTTGAGATTTCTCCAGGTTTATCTCCAGGCCCTAGATACTCCTTCCCCACATTTCAGCCACTTGTTGTCCATACACCATCCATCATGTCCACCACGCCTCCACACTCACCCCTGCCAGGAAATCTCATCTTGGTCCCCAGTGAAATCTCACTCGTACCCAGATGTCCAGACCTAAAACTGACCATCACCTCCTTGGTTTACCTTCAGCACCAGCATTAACCCTGCCGGTGTACACTGCTGCCAGCCTCTGATTGGCTGGATGCTGTATAAAGAGAGACTTGATTCTGGAGACAATGGGAAATCCCACCTCATCCTAATAAAAGGGCTGTGGCCTGAAAAATTAAAGTGGAGTGAGCCAACCTCACAGCGAGCTGGCAGTGAGGAGTTGCCCTCAATTTATTATACGGCCCACAATTTTGTTTACAATTTCATAAATTATGGTGGACTTCACAACGAAATAAAATTAAGAGTTTATGCTGCCTATATATTATAACATTGTGAATTATTTATTCCATTTAATTTCAAATGCTTGCTAAAACAGATTGAAAAACAATAATAATAGGAAATGAGAAAGGTGTTACAGAATTCTTTTGATGCAGAAGAAAATAATAAGTTCATTGTACCAATACCAGACACTAGTAGCAAGTTACTTGTTTAAGACATTGCTTTAAACATTATATTAATTGTAGACTCAAATGTTCTCAACACCAATTATTTAATTAGAAAATAAATGGAGGTTATTCATAATACTAAAGGTGAACACCACACGGTGTTTTTTTCTATTAAGGTTATCTTCAACAAGGCTCATTTCGCATTCCACACTTACATGTGCAGCATATTTTTTCAATGATAGTAACTTTGTCCTCACGTTTACATTTCTTTTCCCAGATAGATACAAAAAAAAGTTTTTACATTTCTGTTTACACAGATACACAATATTTATCCCATCATGTAAGCTGTCATTTTGTTAACAAGCTTACATTTGTGCACTCCCCAATATCATTTCATTTTCTGCTAAAGATATTATGACAATGACAATTCTTTATCTCAAAGATGCTTATCTTTGTTTTAACTGTCATGATTCTACTGGCATTCCTGGAAGCAATAGGCAACTAGATTTGTCTGAGAAATTACATTTTTCCATGTGTTTTCACACTTTTAGATTAATAATTCTATTCAGATCAAGAACTTACACCTCCCAAATCATCATAATCCCCATTTTCACAGTCTAACTGATAACAGCTGATCAGGGGAAGGAGTAAATGTAACCTATGTTGCACTGTTTGTCGCTGTGCACATACATTTCCATACATGTTACAAGTGCTGGAGCTGAATTGTGTAAAATACCTTTCACTGTGGCCTGAGAGCCAAGAGTTCCTTATTTGTGAGCTAACAAGGTTGCATCAAACAGACTTGACTACCTTCCTTCTGTTTACACCAATGTGTCACCAGCAAACATAAATGAATGAGTTAATTGCATTTGTTCTAGTGTCTTTACATTACCTTATCTTTACACCATTTTTACTTGCTGAAGCCATTTGAATATGGATTCCTTGGTATAGTTTCAAAATGGAAAATAGGATAAAGAGCAAGGATGGTTATTCGAGAGATGTAACATTTTGTTCCTTCTTTCTTCTTTCCAATGCTACTGTTGCAGTGCCAAATAGCTGTACAAACAGGGTGGCCCTCTGTCTCACGAAATGCTTGAAACTGACCCAAGAGAACCAGGAAAATTTAATAGTTACATCTTTTAATAAGAAAGCAATGTTTTATTTTGGAAAGCTGATCTCATAAGCATCGTGATCTTCCTGTTAACCAGCGTTTTTTTTTCTTTCTGAAAGAGCAGATAAGATCAGAGTGAAAATATTTTAGAAGTCTTGGAAGATAACTGCAGATTAATGGGTCCAAAGGGTGGGAGTTGTTTTGGAGTTTCTGTCCATGACATTTATATAAATCCCACATAGATAAACTTCATCATTTTAAATTGTGAACTATTTAAATACATCCCTAGAATCATTTGTTTCTTATTAAGAAGGTCAAATAGTATTTTTCTTCAATTATAGTTTGTTAAATGACTAGAAACAATAGATGTCAACGTTCTATTGCTAAGCTCTCAAGGTCTTGGCCATTAACTGGATACTTTTTGCTTCAGGGAATTTTTAAGCCCTCCTTGATTAATGTTTAAAATCCCCATTGATATATTTGGCAAAAGAAACAAGCTTTCTCTTCCATTTCTTTTTGCTTTTCGATCCTTTAATAACAACTGCTGTAATACGGTTATGAGGAGTGACATTTAAATCAGTTGTTTATATTTTATTTCAGCAGGAATGGAGAGTTTTCTTTTGATGTATTTAATTGCTTCCTTTCAGCAGTTTTAAGAGGAAGGAAGTTGTTCCTGATTTGAAAGATTGACATAAATAATCTACACAACCCTAGTAAATAGCTTTAAAGCTTCTTAACATAAACATTTACTATGCTAGGCACAGAAATGTGAAATGGCAATCATAAAAGTTTATTTTACAACCTCTTTTCAGTCTAATGATTCTAATAGTACTTAGCATATTAGGTATCTAGGAAAAATCTGATACTATGTTACTTAAAAACATTTGGAATAAAAACAATTTTGTGATTCTATTCACATTCCCAAAAGTACTGCAACTAGAGTTGCTAGAGAAAATAAACTTTTGTTTTGTATTTTTTGCACATTGAACTGAATTATGCCATTCAGAGCAGGAATTCTTACTCTGTGAAATCAAGTTATGCCGTTAAATGTCGTCCAGCTGTGACACAGGCAGTTTTCTTGAGCCATATGGACAAGCTGAGACACATCGGAGGGAGGGGGAAGAATCAAAGCTGCTCTTGGGGAGGTGTGAATTGTGATTCAAAATTGTTTCATACATCCATAGCTCCCTGAAAACACATCTAATGCACGTTGAAAGAACAGATGAATGTTACTGAATGAAGATGGGAAAGAGGTCCTCTGATCATAATTTTATTGGCCATTCTAAAACTATATTACCAGATTTTAAAAATAATTCACAGATTGTACAATACCTACTCAAAGATTAAAACTGCTTTATTTTCAATTTAAGGGCTGTATTATTTTTTGGTATTCTTTCAGCTATCTGAAAAGATAATAAGAAGAGGCAAGTAGCTTCATACAGGACAAGCTCGATTCTTCGAACGACATGGGCGTGGAGTATTTTGTTCGAATAATTGAATGTTCGGAATACGCAATTTACCTAAGCATCCGGACCTGAGAATCTTGTTTGGATAATCCAAAATTCAGATAATCGATGTCCAGATAATCAAGATTGTACTGTATTGTGCACTTTGCTGATGACAGAATACTTGAGAAGTAGGCTTTGTCACAAGTGACACATATGAAATGGTTATCAGGTGTCATTGTGAAGTGGTTACCATGTTGTTTGTGCTTTCATTGTTGATACCCTTTGACAAGCTGCTCTCGCCACTGGTCAACAGATTCACAGATGATGTTGCCATTTCTCTTTGTCATTAGCCAGCATCTCCCATGTGTGAAAATCATAGTTTAGGACATTCGTGTCACGTTTACAAGCAGCCTCAAAGCTGAATTTTTGACACCCTGTCAGTCTTTTGGCTCCAGCTACCAGCCATATAGAAAGTTCTTGGAAATGCATGTGGCTTCTATCCTGTGCTATTGCCTGAGTCAGCAAAGTCACCTTTACTTGATGAATGCCAACATAACCAGAAGGTATGCATTTGAGAGGACAGCTATATTCCTGATCCTGTCCTTCAATGCAATGACTATAATGCTGTACTAATGAAAATGATGAAAATTGTTGAACCTTGTTTCCTGATAACTGTAAATTGTCTTTGTTTCACAACCATACAACAAGAATACAGGTCTTGTAAACTGTCATTTTGGTCCTAAGAACCTGCTTGATTCTATTGTATGCACATTCCATGAGCTGACCAGAAGTGACAGCTGCTCTTTTTATGTCATGTTCTTCATCAAAGCATATGTATTGTTTGTCACCTTGTAACTCAGGTAGCAGAACTTCTAGCAGAATACTATTTAATGTGATCAAGTGCAAAGATGTCACAGCTTATCCCATAACCATGAAATACTTGATACTTCTCAGAAAAGGTTAAAGCTGTGGAAGACACATTGTAGTTAAGTTATAGATGATTGTTTATTATAATGATTATATTCATGATTTTATCCTAATTGTAAACTTTTAGGGAATACTGCTCCTGTCCAGAATAAGTGTGTGGATTAATAAGACATGATTTTATATTTTTTTAAATTAATCAATAAATTTGAAACATTTTGCATTATTAAATTAAAGAGTCCATTTGTTGACATTTCAAAGATTGTCCTTCTTCCGAGAAAACATAATAAGGCTTTTTTTAATCAGAAATTTCATGAGATCCAAAACAGGATAACTGAAAGATTCCTATTGAGATGCAAATAATGTTTTGTTCATCTGCTCCATTGGTATCAGAATAAAATCTCTATCTTTAACATCTCGCATGCATGACAATAGCATTGTACTGCATCAGGGATTAGGTTAATTCTGTAATTAATTGTGAATACTTAAATTATGTTTTCAAATAATTATGCTTACAGTCACTCCATCAGAACATAAGTTAAACCAGGAAACTTGAAGAGTGTGAAGCAACAATAAAGCTTTCAGAAATGTTCATACATAAATCAAAAAGTATTTGGCATCAAGGGAGATCCTATTTGTTTTGGAT
This sequence comes from Chiloscyllium plagiosum, assembly GCF_004010195.1. Taxonomy (NCBI): domain Eukaryota; kingdom Metazoa; phylum Chordata; class Chondrichthyes; order Orectolobiformes; family Hemiscylliidae; genus Chiloscyllium; species Chiloscyllium plagiosum. The sequence goes on along the minus strand of NC_057723.1, from coordinate 55,490,032 downwards.
GATCTTACAAAAGAGACACAAATGCTGGCTAATTGAATACAGCTTCTTGCATTTGACAATAGCAGCCTGGAGTGATAATAGTCACTGACTCATGCTGTATAGAAATACTTTGTGGTTTTTTTAATATCTCAAAATCCCATTGTTTATCAAAGATAATAATTGAAAACAACATGATATTCAATTATATGATGTTTTGAAAATATTTTTGGAAAGGGTTTAAATTGCTGAAATTAGCAGCGTTCTGGTTCACAGAGTGCATCTGTTTTAGAACTTTCTCCCATGTAATCAAATATTAATTGTCAATGCATCCACATCTTTAATGTCTCAATGTTGCAAGTATTCAAGATTTGAATGGTTGTATGATCCTTGGACAACTACAGGCAGATACATTCAGGGGATCGATAGTTTTTAAAAATTTCCTTTCTTCTGCACTTGATAATGAACATTTTATTACAGTCTCACAGCTTTCTATTATATGTAAGATTTTTAGCTGAGCAAGTATCAAAACTTCCCTTGCCACATTGGCAGATATCATTTGCAAAATATATTCCAGCACTCAACTCCAGGGTATTATGTCTTTATGATTGTTTCATTAAGGATTTGGAACAACCTATAATACACTCTGTTGGAAAACTAACAAAAATCTGGAAAAGGGGATAGAAAATATCAATTCTCATCACTCCGACTTTGACAAAATTTGAAAACATTTCCTATTGATCAAGGCCACAGGACATTTATTTTCATGTACTGTACAACCCCTGGCATGCTGGGCCTTCGGCTTTCATTGTCCAACCTAGATGAGACCCGATGCTTCTCCAAGCCATACTGAGGATGTTTTCACATTGCTTCAGTTTTACTCAGCAGGATGGCTCTAGCATGAAACTCAGAAACCAGGTGAAATACTGGTAGCTCCCTGATCTATTAATAGTTAATGAGGCTCAGGCCAGAGGTCTTCAGAAACATGAAATAAAAAGAGAAAATGCTGGAAACATACAGCTGAGTGAAAATCTCTATGGAGTCAAATAGTGATACTGTATCAGGTTGTAACTTTTATTAGGGCTCTGATATATAGCATAAACAAGCGTGACAGGAGAGGGAAGGCCTAGTGGGTAAGACTGAGGAATGAATAACGGAAACGAGTAAATAGCAGAACAACTTTGTTGTATTAATCCTCAATGTCAAATACACAAAACAAAATTGAAAAATCTATGGCACTTAAGAAGGAAAAGAGAGGAAAGAACTTAAAACGATAATCGTCAGTGGAAAATGTTGCCTGAAAATCCAATAAAACAAAAGCTGATTAAACAAAGGTTGACGAGAACACTTGACCTAGTGACCTCTGTCCAAGAGTCTGAAAGTAAGTGCCATACATATTTTAACTGACAGTGTACGTGTAGGTCCATAACATTCAGTGCTTATCAGAAACAAGGTTCAATGCCCTTGAATGCACCCAATCCTCATGGAAACTAGTAACAAAAGGAATATGCTACAAACAAATATGCCTAATATGGAATTAAACATATATTTACAATTATTCTTATGCCAGTAATTGATGACAAGGAGACTAAGGTAGATGAGAAGCTAGAAATGATTATTATCATGAAAGAGGTAGTGTTGGAAAAGCTAATGGTGCTAAAGGTAGACAAGTCTCCTGGCCCTGATGGAACCATCCCAGGGTACTGAAAGAAATGGCGGGAGAAATAGCAAATGTACTCATGGTAGTTTTCCAAAATTCGCTGGACTCTGGTTCCAGCAGATTATTCTCTGAAACATCTCTAGGACACACACACAAATCAACCCCACCACCCTGTGGTCGAACACTTCACCTTCCCCCTCCCCCCTCCCCCCACCCCACCATTCCACCAAGGACATGCAAATTCTGGGCCTCCTCTCCCACCAAATTCTAGCCACCTGACGCCTGGAGGAAGAACACCTCATCTTCCACCTTGAGACCCTCCAACTACATGGGATGAATGTCGATTTCACCAGTCTCCTTATCTCCCCTTCCCCCCCACCTTATCCCAGATCCAACACTCCAACTCAGCACCGCCCTCTTGAACTGTCCTACCAGTACATCTTCCTTCCCACCTATCCTCTCCACCCTCCACTCTGACCTGTCAACATCATCCCCCAACTTCATCTACCTTTTGCATTTCCAGACACCTTACCCCCTAGCCCCACCCTCCTCCCATTTATCTCTCATCCCCCTTGGATCCCACCCCCACATTCCTGATGAAGAACTAATGCTCAAAATGTCAACTTTCCTGCTTCTTGGATGCTGCCTGATGCGCTGTGCTCTTCCAGTACCACACTTTTTGATTCTGGTGGGAAATTATAGTCCTGTTAAGCTTAACATCTGTAGGAGAAAACGCTTGAATCTATTATCGAAGAAGAAAGATCAAGACATCTAGGTAGAAGTTATCCCATTGGGCAGATGCACCATGGGTTCATGAAAGGGAGGTCATGCTTAACTAATTTACTGAAATTCTATGAAGACATTACGAGTGTGGTGGACCACAAGGACATTGTAGTGGTGGTGTACCTGGATTTCCAAAATGCATTTGACCAGGTGCCATGCAAAAGGCTGCAGGATAAGATAAATGTGCACAGTGTTACAGGCAATGTATTAGCATGGATAGAGGATTGGTTAACTAACAGAAAGGAAAGAGTGGGGATAAATGGGTGTTTTGCTGGTTGGGGATCCGTGTTTGCACTCCAATTGTTTACAATTTATATAGGTTTGTGTAAAGATTTGTAGCTTGGGTGCCAACTGTCGTAGTTGTGGGTATGTTCGCCGAGCTAAGAAGTTAATTTGCGGATATTTCATCCCCTGTCCAGGTGACATATTCAGTGCTTTGGAGCCTCCTGTGAAGTGCTGCTGTACTGTGTCTTCTGGAATTTATTTGGCTCCATTTCTGCTACTTCTGGTTGCCGTTTCTGGTTGCTTGTTGTAGTGGCTGGTTTATTGGATCTAGATCTACGTGTTTGTTGATGGAGTCCGTGGATGAGTGCCATTCTTCTAGGAATTCTCTGGCTGTCCTCTGTTTAGCTTGTCCTGTGATCGTTATGTTGTCCCAGTTGAAATTGTGGTCCTTGTCATCTGTGTGTGTGGCTACTAAGGCTAGTTGGTGTTCATGAATACAGATTGCTAGTTGTCTGCATGTTTGTCCTATATAGTGTTTCATGCTGTCTTTGTATGGAATCTTGCAAACAATTTACATAAATGATTTGGAGTTGGGGACCAATGCAGTGTGTCAAAGTTTGCTGATGACACTAAGATGAGTGGTAGAGCAAAATGTGCAGAAGACTCTGAAAGTTTGCAGAGGGATATAGATAGTTTAAGTGCATGGACAAAGGTCTGGCAGATGGAGTATAATGTTGATAAATGTGAAGTCATCTATTTTGGTAGGAATAACAATGAAAAGAACTATTATTTGAACTGTTAAAAAAGGGATCTAAGTGTCCTTCCGCATGAATTGCAGGAAGTTGGTTTACAGCTTAATCTTTCATTTCCTCCTCCTGTACCTAGCCACAGCTAGCAGTGAAACAACTTGTTGGTACACCTTGTTGAACATGATGACTTTGGCAGCCATACCCTGGAGGTCAAAAGTCTAACCTGCTGCGGGTCTCTCTGTAGGTGCAGCCTCTTTATGCTGACTTGCTTGAGGCACACTCTAGTTTATCAGTCCACTAACATGCATAGGATGGTTCCAGTCAGATTTTAACTCCTTTTGTGTCAGCCCCTGGAAGAGTAAAATACAAAGATGTCTGAAGGAGATGGCTTCCTGCTGAGAAAGGAAGGATAGTCAACCTCTCATTACCTATTCCTTTTTAGTCTTTCTGTTTTAAGTTTCATTGACGCTGTACAGGTGTGGCACTCATGGGTCTACACAGGACGCTACTCAGTACTGAGTTACAGTTACTGAATTTATATCCACAGACATCTTTCGGCTGTCGAAATCCTCTTTTAAAAAATTCATGCGGGAATTAAAAGTTCAAAAGTCTATAAATATGTCTAACCTGTCACCATGGCAACCCAGCAAGATGAATGTATTTTTTTGACTGAAGGGTTCTGGTGAAGTCCCTAACTATGCATTCTCTTAGGATTCTGAGTCTTTATCTTTTGAGGTGATGCTCAAGGTTGAGTTCGAGGTAGGCGATCTTCACCTTTCAGTTTTTGACTTGCTCCAAACACCTGAAGTGGAGAATAAAAAGCATTAACTGATGGTTACTTTCTGAATTAATCATTTCTGAACAACATTTTGATGTTTTGTATACCCATTTGCCAACAGCAGGCTGGAGACATCCTTCCTGGATTGCTGAGATACTCTCATCCCTCCATCTGCACAAGCTCCAAAATGCCTTACCACCTCCTTCTCAAAGCAAGTGAATACACTTATGTCAGGTGACCCTCCACCAGTTATGTTGCAATCCCTCCTATTGTGAGCAATTTTCACCTGCAAACAGGATGAAGGATTGATTGTTATCCCACTGGGCTTAATGACCACTTTATGGACATGCATACTGAAGATAGCTTCTGAGTCCTCCCCTGTAAACATTTGATAAGTGAACTGTTGTCCAACTGATCGAACATTCACAGCATGAAGTGACTCACAGTCCATATTTTCCATCTGCTGCTGAGGCTTGCTCTCCTGCTTGCTCATGATCCTCCTGTCTGATATGCCTGTGCACCTCCACATTTGTACTCTCAGATGCCCTTAAGAATGTCTGTATGCAGCGACTAGACAGTGGGAGTTACCCCTTTAGTGCGTAAAAAACTATTGATCCGCTTTCTATATTGGACACATTTTCATGTGTGGATTCCAATGGTTCTGATTTATATTGTCACCTCGATCCAGGCTATCATGATCAGGTGTGAGTGATTCTTACTGCCATACCAGGGAACAGAACCTCACAGAGTTCCCAAACAGTCTAAAGGAGAACCATCAGTCAGGCATCACTGAATCATAGAGTGATCTTTGTTAGCTCTGAGACATCCCTAATAGCAAGATACCACATGGGTTGACCGTCCAGCGGATTTGGCTGCAGTGCAAGACCTTGACCTGTCAAGTTGCCTTTTAAATTTGCATCCTAACCTTCAACACTGTGAGCTGATGGGGGGTTGGGGGGGGGAGGTGGTGGGAGAGAGATTGACTTTCTGTCTGTCCCTGCTGTATGATTTGATCAGACTATGGTCACATGTGGCCTGCTCCTTTTTGCTCCTGAGTGAAGCTGCATTTATGTCCAGTTCTGCTGTCCACATATCAGACATTGTCTATTCTCAACTTTATTTGTATATACAGAGGAACCTCGATTTTCTAAAGGACACGGGCAGGCAGTATTTCATTTGTTTAATCAAATTCCAGATAATCAAATGTCGGATAATGTAGTTTAGCCAAGCATCGAGACTTTACAACCTTGCTGGATATTCCAATATTCGGATAATCGAATGACGGATAATCGAGGTTCCCCTGTCTGCTAATTTCATACACACTGCCCAAGACAACTTGTGTGGTTTGTAGTTAAGATTCCCCTCGGATAGAATTTTTCTAAAATTGTAAAAGCTATTTTTCTTTGTGGATGGATGTATTGTGAAGATACTAGAAGTACACTTTGTGATGATGCAGTTTATAATTTCTGCTGTAGAAACAGGGTGTGTTGCTACCTCACTTCATTGTGAAATAAATGGGAGGCGGCAAATTGGCTAATTAGTATTTTCAAATGGTTTAAAATAATAACAACTTTTCCACACAACATAGTAGTGTTACTCATTTGATAGGAATATTCATTGCGTTCATGTTGACAAAATGTACCCACCACATGTCATAACCTCTGGGTATGTGGCAGGCCTAACAATAGCAGAGGAAACTTTATTCTGAATCATATTATGCTGCAACACATCCTCATGCAAAACTTGTACAAACAAAGCAGTCTCAATCATTATTTCAAAAGTAATGTCTTCCTTATATGTTTATTAAAAATGAATTTAATTATATTAAATCTACAAGGACCTCTTTTAAAAACATATCTGAGTAATTTGTAGCCTTTTTGGGAGAAAGAATGTGTATGACATACAATTTTTTGAAACAGCCTTTATCATATTATCATTCTCACAGCAGGAAACAGGCTCCAATAATGTCAGCTTATAACTGAGAATAAATGTTACAGCTTAATCTATTTAGTTACATTAGATGGCTTTGTTTACAGTCACTCCTTGTTCCAGTCACACATAGATAGTAATTATATTCAAGAGGTGGTTATAATAATATGCTTTGAAAAGCAGACCATTAGTTCTGACAGGGTAACTTTAAATAAGCTGTGACTATTGTCTGTGATCATAGGTTCACGTGGACAATGACCTGTGAATTATACACATAATGAATCCAATCAATTTTCAGCTATACCCATTAGGTGAGGTACCTTGTTTTAAGATGTGCTCAAGTGAGTTTTGTTTCTGTGGTGGCTTAATCCTGCTTTCCTTAATTATTGGTTGGAAATTATAATATTATTATTTCTGAGGGAAGAATGCAATGCATAATTGGTATTAAACACTGAACTGCTTATTTTCATAAAATGTAAACATACATTTGCTGTATCAGTTAAGTGTAGCTTTTTAAAACAAAATTCCTGCAGAAGACGTGGGTGTCACTGGCTAGGTTAGCATATAGGAGAAAGTGAGGACTGCAAATGCTGGAGATCAGAGTCGAGAGTGTGGTGCTGGAAAAGCACAGCAGGTCAGGCAGCATCCAAGGAGCAGGAGAATCGATGCTCCGGGCAAGAGCCCTTCATCAGGAATGAGGCTTAAAGAAGGTTGTGGTGGATTGTTCAAGTCCTTGGGGAGCAGGGATACATTCAACACTGTTAGAGGGGAGCTCCAGAATTTTGCCTCAGCAACAGTGAAAGAGTAGGAAAATAATTCCAAGTCAGAATGCTGTCTCTGTTGTCCCTTGCATTCAATGTGTGAAAGAAAGCAGTTTTGAAGGTGCCATTCCGCAAAACTAAGAATCATAAAACTGATTATTCAACTACCAATGTCTGATTTCTGGTAACCTCCACTGTAACACTACAACATTCAACTACCTGCTTTTCATGTATAATTCAAAGACTTATCCATATATCAATATTTTGTAACCCTTATCCATTTGGACTAACTCATATTTCTAGTTTGTGTGCATGTTTTACGTTAGTATTTCTTCTTGCATACTGTACTTTTTTGTTAGTTCAATAAAGCCTCTTTTAAAACATTATGGAGAATGGCATCCACAAGGGAAGAAGTCCTGTATAAATTAATTTTGTTACATCCAACTGAAGGGCTGCTGAATTAAGAAGGGAAGGGATGGGGAGCCAGTTCAGCCCTCCTCATGCTGTTTAGCAAGTTGGGTTATTCCATCTAGAATTATAATGAAATGAGGAAAATTGCAGTGGGTCTGACCCTATCATACTGGGGGGCTTGCAATGATATAAAGACAGTCAAGACAAAGGAATTACAGGTAATAAATTGTCATTTCGAAAACAATTATAAGAGAAAAAATAAATGCAAAAGTTTCTTTTGAGTTTGCAAATGTCTACTTTTGATGCTCGTACGTTCCTAGATGAATCAGGAAAAGCTACTTTTGAGAATATAGGTATTCTATCCCTCAGGGACAGATTTAGTGAGGTACTTAGGATTAGAATTTCATCCAAAACTTTACATTTTAAAAGCAGCTTACTGTGGAAACTGAAGAATATATAACAAATAAAGGTAGAGTGATTAAAATTGGAGCAGCAGAAATTATAATGTCAAGATAAAGAGAGGGAAGAGGAAAGTAGAGAGAGAATGAGAGAGATCGGTAAAAGAGGAAAGGACAAGAAGAGAAGAGTGAGGACTTCAAGAAAAAATGTCAAGAAAAGGACGTTGAACTATTACAGTCGAGCTAAGGAGCAGGAACCCTACTGCATCCCATAAAGGCAACACCAGTTCAGACTGAAAGGCTGAGGCAACTCAGTTCACTCATTTAAATCTTAAATTTGAGGAAGCAGAAAATAAGCTTTCTCTATCACTTTCAAATGGTTGACACAGCAATTAAAGAGGCTAGTCCAACATTAGTCCTGATTACTGAAGAGTAAGCTCTTGGGGAAAGCACAAAAGTTTACTCTCTCTTGCCTCAAGATAGTGCCACTGATTACAAGGCTGTAAAAATGGCTGTGTTGGTGTGTACCAATTAGTGCAGTAGATGTACCCGTCAAAAATGTCAGACATTCAGGAAAAGGCCTGACAAGGCATAATTTGGATTTGAAAGGCTTAAGCAGCTTGCTTTTGACCAATGGATATAAGCACTTAAGACAGTACCAATTTTGTAAAATACTATGAAAAATATTCTCCTTGAGAAGTTTAAAAAATTCCATCCTCCCCCTAATGAGAATACACCTCAAGGGACAGATAGAGACTGGGTCCAGGCAGGCAGCCACACTGACTGATGATTATATAGTGACTGACAAACCCTTGTTCAATAAGAAACCCTCCCTCAGTCACCCCAAACAACTGGAAAAGAGAGTGGTGGGAACAGTGACTGGAAATTGAGTGGGAGAGAGAGAAATGTTGGGAGCCCTCCTCTGAATAGAAAAGATGGTGCTAGGATGAAAGGTGAGGCCAAGAAACCTGACTGTTCAACTGCCAAAAGATAGGGTATGGCTGGAACATCTGCTGGAGACAACAGGAAAAACCAATGGGATTTATTACGGCACATATACCCTGTGCAGAAAACAGGAGCGCATAAAAGAACAGAGCAGACCAGGCTATGACATTGACTGCAACTGAGAACTCTGTAAAGAGACTCCTGACAGGGCAGGTTAAATAAATCCATGAGTGTTACCAGGATTTTATATCCAAAGGAAGACCGGCCACTTTTCCCCAGGGTGAACCTGTTGTGATATTAAGGGATACTAAGATCACCCAAACACTACTCGTTAGAGAGCGCACTCAGTGCACTGGAGCTGGTAAAAGGGATTGAAGGGGAATGTATGCCCACTGCCATTTACTGAATGCAAATTGTGTATGACCTTGTGTCAGGACCATGTGACTGTGAGACTTGTAGCTAGTTTATCTGTGGAAGGGATTAGTCTGCTCCTTAGCAATGACCTGGTGTGATCAAAGGTGACAGCAATTCCAAGGGTCTCTGAAACACCTGTTGAAATCAGGGAGAACGAACAGCTGCAGGAGAACTTATCTGGCATTCTCCCTGACTATGTGGTCACATGTCCTGTGGCCAAACAAGCTCAGCCAATGGAGGCCCTTACTGAAACCTTTTCCAGGAATCCAGAAGACTCCAAGGAGATAATAAATCAAATGATAGCAGCCCAACAAGCTGAGCCACTGTTAGAATCACTAGCTCAGACTGCTCACACTGACGCCTAGGCAAAAGCTATTCCTGAATGCTATGATATTAAAAATGACGTTCTGATGAGGAAATGGAGACTCTGTCACACACCTGAAAGTATTATACTGCAATGATCTATCAGATAGTGGTGCCACTGGGTGCGGTATTACAGTGGCTCACAGGATTCTGATGGGCCGACATACTGATAAAGACAAAATCCAAGCTCACATTAGCCAACACTTATACTGGGCACAGCTCTACAAGGTTTTGCAGAATTTATCACATCAGGTTGTGGGCAAGCCTGTTGTTCAATAAGAAAACCTATGATTCCTGTGCTGGCTTTTGGGAGCCATTCATCAAGTTGCTAGTGGACAGTGTGGGACCCCACCCTCCCTAAAACCAAAGGGAGACCAGCAGAAGGCTAGAGGAACACAGCAAGCCAGGTAGCATCAGAAGGCGATGTTTCAGGTATAACCATTCTTCAGGAATGGAGGTGAGAGTAGGGAGAGCTTCAGATAAAGGGGGTGGGCAAGAGGGTTATGGGTGGGGAAAGAGTCGTAATGGTGAGGTAGTGACAGCTGAATAGAGATGGTGGGTATGACCTGATTGGTCGATGAGAGGAATGAAGAGTTGGGGGGAGGAGGCAGGGCTGGACAGGGAGTCAGGACTGGTGGGAAGGTTATTTGAAATTGGACAACTCAGTATAAAGTCCTCTGGGCTGTAGGCTGCCCAGGCAGAAAATAAGGGAATCTACCAATATATCTTTACCATCATGGATACGGTCACCCATTTCCCAGAGGCTGTCCCCTGATAACCATTTCTGCCAGAACACTGATGAGGGAATTGACTTAATTCTTCACTCAGTATGGCCTACCCTGGCAGATTAGGGCTCGGATTTCATATCCAAATCATTCCAGCCAGACACTAGTAACACAGGCATGATCCAATGGAAGTCAGGTTAGGTACAACCAGAACTTAAAAACAATCATCTGGACACATTACCCTGAGTCCACCTCATGTGTGGAATAAAGGATGAGATTGTTTTTTTCTCTCTACCAGAGATTTACCCAATGTGCCCCTTGGGTTTATTCAATTTGAGCTAGTTATGGACACCGTGTGTGACGGCTTTGGAAACTACACTGGGAAAGATTTTCGGAACAAAAGGTGGAAATATTAATTTTAGATTCTGTAGCAGAGATCCAAAAATGACAATTGTGGGCTTGTGAAATGGTCCTAAAACATGTGAAAATCTCCCATACAGTGATGAAATCTTTCAGTCAGGAGATTATATGTTAGTGCTCTTACTTAACCGGGTGAGCTCTTAAAGGCCCAGTTCATCATTCTGTATAGAGTAATGAAGAAGCTCAGGAAAACATAATTTGATTTTTATCCAAGATTATGGGGAAAAAGACATGCCAATATGATAATGCAATATAACATCTCAGAGAAGGGGTCAAGGGCTCGAGCAAGTTATAGTAAGTACCATTGCTACCTACCTAGAGGATGATGATAGTAATCAACGGGTTGCCATCACTGCTGTCTTGATGCCCCTCCTGTGCTCTTACATATGACAAACACAATCAAGTTTCAGTCTCAATATTAATCAACAGCTACCTGAGGTCAATGACTGGTCAAGAAGCTCACTGAAAATTTTCAATCTATTTGGAAGCCAGGAACCAACCTAAAAGAATAGAAATATACTCCATTATCCACCTGTGTGAATGGAAAGGAACTCACTAATTTTGTGACAATTAAAGAGGAATCTCAATACTCTCCATTGCCAGCAAAACCTTTATGGGAATTCTTCTGAAACATTTTGTGGAAAACCTCAACCAGGATCTTCTGCTAAACAGTCAATGTTGCTTCAGAAGAAGCTGAGTATCCAATGATATGGTGCTTGCAGTTCAACAACTCCAGAAGCAATGCCAAGATCCAAATCTCAGGTTTGCTAACCAATGTCTTTATCATAGTTAGCTGTGGAGGCCTTCAGAAGGTAATGGAGAAATTCAGCTACCTTGAGAAATTCAGGACAATGGTTCAGTAGTTTTATTAGAACATGTTCGCATATGTCCTCAATGTTGGTGTGTCATCTAATCAATTTCTAGATATGATTGTAGTTAAACTGGGCCTTGAATTAGTACCAACCTATTCAATATCTTTTCCCAACTGTGCTCTCTGATACCTTCCATGATGGTGATTTACCATTGAAATCAATTTAGCATTGATGCAGTTAAATATCTCAATCTGAAAAAGAAGTAGGCCCTCAAGTACATACTTTATGATTTCCTGTTTGCCAACAATTTGTTGCCATTTCAGAACTGGACTTGGATTATAACATGAATGGATTCTTCAATGGATGTAACAACTTTGACCTTACAGTCAGGACAAAGAAAACAATCACACTAGGAAACTCTTATTTTGAACCCAATGTTTTCAGGTGGTAAATGGACCAGCAAGTAGTGAACAAGTTCACTTTGGTTAGCAGCACACTCTCTCGAACTTTATACTTTGACGATGAGATGCAGACAGGAATTATGAAAGCAACTGTAACCTTCACTAGACTTTGACTATTAGTCTGGCAATGGGGCGGCACGGTGGCACAGTGGTTAGCACTGCTGCCTCACAGCGCCAGAGACCCGGGTTCAATTCCCGCCTCAGGCGACTGACTGTGTGGAGTTTGCACGTTCTCCCCGTGTCTGCGTGGGTTTCCTCCGGGTGCTCCGGTTTCCTCCCACAGTCCAAAGATGTGCAGGTTAGGTGAATTGGCCATGCTAAATTGCCCGTAGTGTTAGGTGAATGGGTAAATGTAGGGGTATGGGTGGGTTGCGCTTCGGCGGGTCGGTGTGGACTTGTTGGGCCGAAGGGCCTTTTCCACACTGTAAGTAATCTAATCTAATCTAATCTAAATCCACTTACCAACCTGAAAGTCTCTTGACCAACAATCCTACCCACTCTGTCCTACACACTACACTTGCCAGATTTGGACAGAATACCAGTGTCATGTCAAAATTTCAAAAGCTTTTTCACTTGAAATGTCTTTGGAAGCTTCTAAAGAGGAGATGGTAGAACAAAATATAAAACATTGAGAAACTAACCTAAGATGGCCTGCCAACGCATCCATGTCATGTTGAGACAGTTACAATTGAGTTGGGCTGATCACTTCACCACAATATCTGCTACTTGCTTGTTAAAGCAAATCTTCTACAGGCAGCTTGAGCTAGGGTATGTGCTGTCATAACATTCAAAGGAAGTGCAACTAAGAAAACGCTTAACTGCTTTTATATCGAGATCAATTCCTGGGAGAAGATTGCCAAATCAAAAACTGTGTAGTCTCCTCCAAAAGCAAATGCATATTAGGAGATTGAAAATGCAGAGAATGGAAATCACAAGCTGACAACTTATTCAAAACTCAATTGACTGCAGTACCTTGCTGCAACAGAACTTTCTGGGCACAGATTAGCCTTAGCAGTCACCTATGTATTGTCTGAAATCCTATCAACACCCAAATGACAAAAGTGGTCACCATACATCAAAGACAGACACACCAAAGATTATGGTAAACTAGGAGTGTGTTATTTCTTTACCAAGGACAAAATCATGATGGAAGTGAAGCTATATTTTTTGCCATAAGCCTTGTCAGTATTTTAAAACTCATTATTCATAGTGCTGTGGTGCTGTATTTTAATTCAATGCTATGGATTGTGAATCAAACAAGGACTACAATGAAAATCAGCCTCAGGAGAGAAAACAGAAAGGAAAAGCTCCATCTGAACAGGCTCCAGCACCTTTAAATTCTCCTGCAGGAGCTGATGTAGAGGCTGCAGTCCTGCTTTTTGGCTGCAGGCACCTGGTCAATTGAATAAGGAAAAACAGATACAAGCACAATATGAGATTTTTTTTGCCTAAGTACTCCCACAAAAATATTACTAAACCTGAATCATTGATCTCATCACTGCTGGTGAAAAATATGGGGAATGCGTATCATACACGTTTCTGTATGACTCCATGCATTCTGCAGGAAACTTGATACAAGTAAGAGATTTGTGATATTTTATATTGTTTGTCATTTAATAATAACTTTCAAATGAAAGATATTTCATTCATATGTTGGAGAGGTAGGTTTACTCACTAAAAACAAAGCAAGTATAGAAACCGTTGCTGAAAAACACATCAAAACTACATAATAATTGGAGATGTGAGTAGGCCATTCAATTTTTTTTTTGTTTTCTTTTTAGATTACATTACAGTGTGGAAACAGGCCCTTCGGCCCAACAAGTCCACACCGACCTGCCGAAGTGCAACCCACCCATACCCATTCCCCTACATATACCCATTCACCTAACACTACGGGCAATTTAGCATGGCCAATTCACCTAACCTGCACATCTTTGGACTGTGGGAGGAAACCGGAGCACCAGCAGACACGGGGAGAATATGCAAACTCCACATAGTTTCTGCTCTGCTATTTGATAAGTTCATGACTCATCTTTTTGTAGTCCACCTCCTGTAGACTTTGATACATTTGTCAGTCATTAAAAATGTTCAATGATCCTGCCTCCCTACTCTCTGGGGAAGAGAGACTGCTGAGAGAAAAATGCGCAGCTGAGGTTAAAATCAGATCAGTCATGATTTTATTGAATGGGTGGAGCAGGCTCAAAGGACTGAGTGGCCTATTCTAATTCTTTGTTTGCATGTTCAATCTCCATTCTCAGCTCAAGCTGTTCCTTCTCTCTTTCTTTTCCCTTTCTTGGAATTATCTCTCATTTTCCCTTTGCTGATCCCCTCTTTTGTCTTAGAATTATGTTTCCTCTTTTCCTTCTGTTGGCATTCCTGTTCTAATCTTAGCTGTTCCAATTTTAATGTAATAGAAGTCAAACTCGATTTCTCTTTCAACAGTGGTTACCACATCCGTTGTGTTTCTCCAGCATATTTTATTTTTATTTCTATCTTTAACTTATCTGGTTCATTATCTTCAGTTTCTACCTCTAGATATTTTACCATCCATTTTGCAATTTATTTGTTTCTAGCTTTTGGGAAGAACATTATCTTTATGTGTCTAGCATTCCCTTTTAATTCATAAAATCTGTTTCATTTTTCGTAAGTTACTTTGTCTTGCTGTGTGAAAGCATTAACATCTAATGTGGACATTTTTAACACTTTAATATTACAGAACCAATAATACCTTGTTGTATTTTTCCCCCTTTTATTAAAGGAACAACTTATTTCTCTTGCTTCAGTTGTTTTGTACCCCAGACTCTGAGATGCTGATTTTGTTATGACCAGGTAAGGGAGTGTGAATTTGCTCTCCTCTTTTTAACACTCTTATTTGACTACAATAAAGATTTTCAAACTTTTTTTTAAGCTGAGATTACAAATGTTTAGTTTATGTCTTGGACCCACAAAACTGGCAAAGTTTGTAGATATCTTTGAGTTCTCAATAAATATATGCCTGTTCAGTTGGCTTTATAACCAGAAAGTCTTTTAGTTTTGCTGTTACAAATCCATTTGAATCTGCGCTAGGTGCCTTCTCCCAGTTTCTGAGGATATCCTTCCTGAAAGTCAGCGTGGCTTCTGACCAAACCATGAAACTATGGATATGATTTTCACTGCTTGGCAATGGTCCCCACTGACGGTGATATGACAGAATCCGTTGAAGTCCAAGACAGGGTCAAACATGGATCTGTCATTATCCCCACCCTTTTCTTCATTTTTATCACCACCATTCTTTACCTTGTCAGGAACACGCTTCTCAGTGATGTAGACATTGTCCACAGGATAGAGAGAAACTTTTCAATCTCAGCTGGCTGAAATTCAAAAAGAAAACAACACTGAACTGATTTGTGGAACTTTAGTATGAGGATGACATTGGAAAAGAATCTTCAAGAGTTGCCTTTTGCTATCACAGAAGCATATCAAAGAATTGGTCTCAACCTGAACCTCAAGAAGATTCATAATCTTTACCAACCCATTCAAGGTAAAATTCCAGTTTATCTCTACATTAAGATCAATGGAGAAATCTTTCTAAACATGGAATATTTCCTCTACCTGGAAAGTTTCCTCTCATTGGATGTGAGATTCAACATTGCAACAAATGTACCACCTTTGGATGCCTAACGATGAGGGACTTCAATGACTGTGACACCTATGCTGATACCAAGATCCTTGTGTATAAGGCAGTTATCCTTTTGAATCTTTTATATGGCTCCAAAATGTGGACTATGTGTACACACTACCGCAAGATCCTTGAGAAGTACCATCAATGTTGTTTGAACCAGGTTCTCCACAGTCATCTGGAAGGACACATGCACTGACATCAGTATCCTTGAAGCAGCTGACAGCACCAGCATTAAAGCTCTGCTGAGCCAGCCACCTGCTTGGGATGCCTGCTTTCTGACTGCCAAAGCAAACTTTTGCCCAGCTCAAGGAAGGCACTCGAATGACAGGTGGACAAAAAAAACATTTCAAGGACTCTTGAAAGACTTCCCTCAAAAAGTGCAATATTGATGTCACAATGTGGGAGACCCTCATTCAGAAGAAATCAACTTGGAGCAATGTCTGATGTGAAGGGACACAAATCTTTAAGAACACCCAGTGGCAAGGTAAGTCCAGAAAAGGAACCAGAGAAAGGAATGCTGACAAATTCAAAGTCAGGGACCAATTCCACTTCGGAAAAACCCACTAGATGTGTGTTTGAAGATGTGGCTGTAGGTTTTGGTTCATCAACCACACAAGGACCCACATAACCTATGAACAGTGACATGAAATTTCCTAGGTGAACATTCATACTCATTATTGAGTGTTTGAAAACAATTGTTTTGAGAGACTAAGAAAAACAGGAAAAGTGAGAGCAAGCTTTTTTAGTTCTGCTGCTACAAAACTATTTTCTTTTTTCTGTTCAAAACATGTTACTTAAAATATAGATCACTGGTGTATTACCAAGTTTGTTTTTTTTCAATCTGGATAACCTGCAGGTGACTCTTGTCCCAATATGTGTAATTTCCAGAAGGGTGTCAACCAACCTAGTGACATAGATAATCTTACGTATAATAAAAAAATGTAAAAACTAGGAGTAGAAGTACACAATTCAGTCCCTTGAGTATTTCTGCCACTTGAAACAATCATGGCTGATCTCATCTGAGCCTCAACTCCACTTTCCGACCTGCTCACCATAACTCATTACTATTTTAAAATCTGTCTGTTTCCTCATCAGTGTTCACCGCATGATGGGGTAATCAATTCCACAGATTCTCAATCCTTTGAGAGAAATTATTCCTCCTCATTTCTGCTTTAAATCTGCTACTCCTTATCCTAAAACTATCACCTCTAATTCTAGACAGTCAACTTTGTCAATCCCTCTAAGCATCTTGAATATCTCAATTATATCTCCTCTCATCCTTTTAATCTCCAGTGAATATAAACCTAAATTGTTCAATCTCTTATAAAATATTTTTTTAATCTCTGGAATTAATCTAGTGAATCTTTGCTGAACTGCCTCCAATGCAATTACATCCCCAATCAGATAAGGGGACCAAAACTGTAGGCAATGCCTTACAATTGCAGCAACACTTCCCTACTTTTATTCTCCATTCCTTTAGCAATAAATGCCAAAATTCCATGCATCCTCCTTATTACCTGTTGTAGCTGCATACTAGCTTTCAGAGACTCGTGCACGAGGACACCCAGATCATTCTACACTGAAGCACTTTGAGGTTCCTCTCTATTTAAGTTGCCTTTTTTATTCTTCAGGCTGAAATGGTCAACCTTACACTTATCAACACAAAACTCTATCTGCCAAATTTTCACCCATTCACATAACCTATCCTTATCCAATTGTGAATTTTTTATTTCTTCATTGCAGCTTACTTTCCTACCTATTTTAGTGTCATTTGCAATTTTGGCTATTGGCTAGCCATGTATCTAAGTCATTGCTATTGATTGAAAATAGCTGGGGTCTGAGGATTGAACCCTGTAGCACTCTACTAGTTACAGCTTGGAGACCAAAAATGACCTATGTAGCCCAACTTTCTGCTTTCTGATTAATCAATCCTCCAATGACACTAATATATTATCCCTAACCCCATGTGATCGTGCCTTATGTATAATAATTTAACAAACAATGATTCTTGTTTACTGATAACTTCATGCACCCTGAATTAAAATATCAATCATATCTATTTTATAATGTTAAACTATATGATTTTACAGGCAGGTAAAATAATTAAGAATCACTTTTTAAAAATATAATTTTAGTCCTATTAGACCAGAATGGTGAATTTGCAATGGTTTTACTGCAATTGGCAGAAACTAATCTTTAGCTGGTCTGAAGAGAGTGAGGTACAGAAACTCACTGACCACACCCACAAAAAGTAGAATTGCTTCAGTGAGCCTGATGATAAAAATCACAGCATCACTTGTCCTAACACCTCCACTCCTTCCCCACATTTTTTTGAATGAGATCTTCTCAAAGCCAACCCCTTCATGTTCTGATCCAGTGACACTTAACTGTGGCCAGATGGTTAAACAGCCAAAGTCCTGTTACCAGGGGAAACCTGCTCTGAGTTAAAATCCACCCACATTTTAATACTTAACCATACTTTTATTGTTTGTAAATTGGGTGGAGTTCTGGGATGAGTTATAACCCCATTCCATTGAACAACTATCTTTGCTTGAAGGCACCACTAATGAGCTCTTAATGTCAGAAACTGTGAGAGAGTCAACCAATTATAACATAGTTATTGTTTGTGAAGGTTAGTTTATCCTCCTGGTAGCAATGATGTTTATGACTACATTGAACCTTTCAGTTTCTGCTCAGTGTGTAAATGTAATATTTGGTTTAATAGTGAGCTATACAGGTTCTAGATTTTATCAAAAGAACGTACAAAATTAATTTATTTCAATTGAGAAAACAATATTTGAAACTGAGAAATCAAGGCCAAGAAAGAGCTATAGCCGCAAAAAAACTTGATGTAGAATTGACAAATAAATTAAATCACAAACAGTAACTCAGCATTGCTAGGCTTAGCTATTAAAAATCTGAAAACAGTCAGAGAAGTGAAAGGTGAGTGCAGTAAAAGTCTCAAGATGAAAGATGGGTGTCCTTTGATGATCAATACATATAAGTCCAAAATATAAATCTACAAAGTTGGGCTTAGACTAGACCTCATTCCTGAAGAAGGGCCTGTGCCCGAAACGTCGAATCTCCTGTTCCCTGGATGCTGCCTGCTGTTCCAGCAATAAAGTTTCAACTTTGATCTCCAGCATCTGCAGACCTCACTTTCTCCTTAGACTAGACCCATCAAGTGTACAAGATGGAGGTTTTTTGCTTGACTTGCAAGAAGTATGAATAACCTCGGAGAAAGGGCTGCATGTAATTCAATAACTGAGGGACTCAAAATGGAAGGTCATGCACTAGCTGTCTGCCATACAGTTGCTCATTTTCATGTTGCCACTAACTTCCAAATTGGGTAGATTGTCCCACAGGCAACGGAAACAATTTTCATCTCTGTCAAAGTTAAATCCCACACTACATCCTACAGGTTATGGGTTTGATTTGTGTCTTGAATGAACAGACCCCAACTGGGTGGCAGAACTGCAATATTGCACATGAACTGACAGACTAAGATGAAGAACAAAGGATTATAGTGAACAATTTAGCAAAGCTGAAAAGGTTAAAAGAACAGATGTAGTAAATTGGGCATTAAGAGTCTCCATTGACCTCCATAAACCTTATTACTTGCTGCTTTCAACTTTGCTTCCAACAACAAATGCAAAGAGCTTGTGGATTTTTCAGTGGTCAACAGTTGCATCCATCACATGTCCTTCCCCATATCCGCACATGCCCACCCAGCTAAATCTCCCATCAAACAACACAATCTCAACCCCATCTTTCTCCAGTTTATCTCCCATATACCCCAACCTTCTCCAAACTCATCTCATGAATGAGACATACCTCCTGCATCCTTGGACATATGGCCACTAAACTACTGACCACTGGACTTCTGTTCCAAGACAGTCTGAAATTGTAAAAGCCTCTTGCTCTTCTAGCATTTTGCAAGTTCTATTGCCACATTCCTCTTAAAAGATGCCCTAGACCTTTTGTTCTATCCCATAAGGAGAGAAAAACCTCAGAAGTAGGGGCAAGACTGTACCATGTAGGTGGTTGAGATGTAAAAGGATCATGACTGATCTTCCTCAACTGCAGATTCCTGCCTGCTACCCAGGTCCCTTGATTCTATGACAGACCAAAATTCTGTCTACCTTTGCCTTAATTGTATTCAATTATGAGACATTTACATCCTCCAGGGTAGAAAATCCTAAAGTTTCACAACTGTTTGAGTGAAGAAGTTCATCATCACCTCCTTCCTAAATGATCAGTCCTCAATCCTGAGGTTCTACTCCAATGTTCTTCATTCCCCATCAGGAAGAAACAGCTTCTCAGTTCCAGCCCTTCAGAATCCCTAAACTAAAATCCCTCCCTAAAATTTTTGAATATACCACCTCCCAGATCCACCTCCATTTTTCCTGCAAAATCTTTCTACTAATTAGAATTCCATCAATTGCACAATATTGGAACTATCCTAGCTAAAGTCATGACTGGCATTTCTTGTGACTGTGGACATTAAATATTATCCTTCCTTGTTGATCTTGACATCTATGCCACCTATGACACATCAGCTAAGCTATCTTCCTCCAACATCTTTCTTCTATTGTTTATCATTCATTCACAGTGGGATCATCTCCTGCAATAGCAACTTTTGCAACACCAATACTGCCAACTTTGCAGTACTGCTTCACTTTGCTCAAGTATCAGTTGCAATTTGGTGAAATCATCTGTTGACAGTATCAATTAATGCATGTTACTCAGCTCAACCATTCCACTGTCTGTCATAAACTCTCCACTTTCTTTGTGCTATTAGGATGCTTATCTAATATCCCACCTTGGATTTCTTTGGAGATGCAATTCCTTCCAGTTTAACATTGGTAGGACAAATGCCACCATTTTTCTCCTCTGCCATAAATGTCATACAATTGTAAATGACTCTATTTGTCGACCAGTTTATCACAGCCTCAGACGCAACAAGGTTCATGACCTTATCACCATGTTCAACTGCAAACTGAACTCCAAATCATCTATTGTCCCCCATCACAAAGACCATCCAATGACATGGCCCACTTCAGCCACATCTACAACTGAAACTCTTATACATGACTTGTGGCATTCATTCACTGACAGCAGCTCCCCAACCTCTCTGCCAGGGGCAATAGTGCATCAATTAGGCATAAGTACAGGCAAGGTCCTGCAGCCATGCAGGAGCCTTTTTCCATTCAGGGGCCTTCCAAGATGGCTGCCATGGTCATATAAGTCATGGTGAAGCACATCAGCAGCCTGCCTTCACAGCAGCTGGCAACAAAAGAGCATCAGCACATAGAAGCACTTTTAAAACAGTTAAAGAAAACCACATGGGTCTTATGAGTAAATATATAGTTAGTTTGTTTTGCTCGCATCTTATAATCTGTGACATGAGATCGTATTTAGTTTCTTCCAGATTCCATTAATTTTTAGTGCTCTACTGGCAATTGAGCAGTGGCTGAGTGGTGTTGACCTTGATGAACATGGTCATCATTTATATATTGCAGAAATTCAAGGTGGCAGCGGGCTGAGAGGACCTGGGCTTAAAGTAGATAGAATTGCTAAGACTGTAGTTTGATTGTGTAGTTGTTCTTGGGAAGAGTCATCTAAATACGAACAACTCCCTGAGTCCCATGTACTTTAATCTTGGTGCCTTCGTGAGTCTCCTCAAGTGGACCAAGATGCTGGGGCTGAGCATCAGCTTTTTAAATCTTTTTCATTGTCTGAGGATGTCTCACAATATCCACATTAGCATGAGGTCCCCTATCATGAGCACATGGTTGTGTAAAGCACTCAGACCACCGTGATTTGGGAGACACCTTTTGGGAACTATTGCAGAGCAAAATTAAAATGATCCACCAGGATCTCACCTTGGAGGCTAGTGACAAGTTCCATTGAGGTCTAGTAGTATTAATGGCTGAAATTTTAGTTTTCCTCTTCCTTTGTCCTAGAGTTCCTCCACTGGTGTCAAAGGCAATCTGTTCAGCAGAAATTCCCTTCCAGCAAGAATCCAATATTGAAAGATCTGTTGCAGAATCTGTTGATGATGGTCACAGAACAGTTGGAGACTGAGGAAATGAAATCCTTCTCTGATAATGAAGACCTTTGTCTGGCCTGTGTGTACCTGTTGGTAACATACATGTGGTCCATCACAACTTATACTGGAGGTAATTCAGCGATGTTGCCAAATCTTCTCACATTATGCCCTAGTTTGGTAAAGCATGTATTGATGTCAGTCACTATCTCGCTACAAAATTATGTGACGGGTTGGGAGACCCAACATGTGCACCCAGTAGAATCCTGGAATCAATGGGATATTAGAAACTTTGTGCAACAATGTCCTTAATGTCCATTGACATTGTATTAGTGTTAATGCAAGATCTCCCTTCCAGTCAACATCACACAAAGATCAGTCTTGGCCTTTTGGGACAGGCAGAGATTTCAACGATATTGCCTCTCCAACATCTGAAGTTGGCTCATTCTCTCTAAACTGTTGCTGTAGGGTGCTTCATTTTGCATGCTGCCAGCTGTTGGTGAAGCCCACCTTGGCTTTCTGCTGCTTCTGCATCCTAAAGTTAACTGTATAGATGATCAGGAACTTGCTGCTGTCCTGATCTGTGTATCTATACCTCCTCGCTCATAGATTCTCCTCCTGAGAAAACAATGCCCATGGCATTTGGGAACTGTGAGTCTGAGGGTCATTCTGCTTGTTGCTGCTGCAATTTTACCCAATCCAACTCCCCTGTTAGGCTTGTTGTGATTGAACTCAGTTTCTGTTTGGCTACTGCTATCAATATCCCCCATGTACTGTTCATAAAATTTTCTTAACTTTTTAATATTCATTCAGAGGATGATGTGTCACTGGCTAGGCCAATATTTATTGCTTTATTGCCCAGAGGACAGTTCAGAGTCAGCCACATTGCTATGGGTCTGGAGTCACATGTAGGCCGACCAGGTAAGAATGGCAATTTCACTTGACCATTAACAATGGGAAATTCCTCTGGCATTGCCTGCTGTGAAAAAGGAAAGGACTTAACTCAATCTTGCATCCGTCACTCATGATTTCCTTCACTTGCCTAATACATCCAACTACTCTTGAATGCTTCAGCCTTGTCATACAAGCTTCTCCTGGTAAATATTTTTGACTTGTCAATCAGCCTAACAAAAGGCAGGGCATCCACACAAAGAAGCCTTGGAATTAAATAATGAAAGACATTGGGAAATCTGCTTCTTTTGATTTCCTGGTACATATTAGCACTAACTCATCATTCACCTCCCACCTGCACACCCTTTCACCCCAACCCATGCATCCCCCATTCAGAAGTCACCCCCAAGGCTAAAATCCAACTCTCTGTTGCCTTTGAAGCTATTCAATTCCATGTGGCACTACTTAAAAAATGCTGTAATTCAGATGCATAGATGAATAATTCATCGATACATGGAGATTATACAAGCATACGCATAATCGTACCTTCGAGTTGCTACATTGCATAAGAGAGGACTTTTGTTATTGGTAATTATAATTATTTTGCAACAATTAGAAATTGAAATTATTGAAGACAAAACACTGCTTCCTACAAAAACGAATATTTTGGATTAAATTGGTATTAACAGAAAAGAAATACATACGTCTTTTCCACAACAAAAGCTAACAGTCTCGGATTTAAAATTAATTGTTATTCCAGCATCAATAACAGTTTGTAGAAGAGAATTTCAAACTTGCAGCACCCTTTTTATGTAGAACTGCATTCTAATTTTGTTCCTTATTTCTAATTTTTCAAATATGCTGCATAGTCCTACACTCCTTAAACTGTGGAGAACTGTTTCTCTTTATCTGCCCTATTTGTTTCCTTTAATATCATGACAATCTTAGTCAAACCACTCCTTCTAATTCCTGAAAATTTAATACCCAGTTTGGCCAATCCCTTCTCATAATTTAATCTTTGGAGTGCAAGTATCTTTCTGGTAAATATGTTGCACTCTTCCATGGCCGTTGTATTGTGCATAACGTATAGTGCCTAGAATGACTCATTATGCTCCAGGTGTGATATAACCAGGGCCTTGTTAGAAGTATGATTGCTAACCTAAGTGTATTCTATTCCTCTCAATGTCAAGGTCATTGTTCCATTAGCATTTTCAAACAGTTTTTGTTTATGATACTTTAATTTTCTTGGACGTAAATCCACAAGTTGTTTTGGACGATCACCATTTGTAGCTTTTTTCTATTAAGAAATGGACAGCTCTAATGCTCTTGAGTCCGAAGTGGATGATCTCATATTTGTTTACGTTAAAATCTTTTTGTGTTGTTTGTCATTCACCAAGATCCCTGTAACATTATACTTTACTGAAACTGCTTTCAATCCTGCCTACCTTTGTGCAATCAGCCAATTTGGACAATGACTTCCTATTCTTTCATCTAAGTTATTATTAACTATATTGAATAGTTCAGACTCCACATAATCCTTGAGGCACAATATGCAAGTCACATTTTACCAATAAGAGTATTTGCTTTTTATCTCGACCGTCCCCTGAATTCAGGTAATTTCATAACCAAGTCAATATTTTGCATTCAACAGTATGAATTTCAACTACAGTTAGCCATCTCTAATAAGGAATTGTGTCAACATTCTGCATATCTATCTAATGATATCCATATACATTTCCCTGTCCATTTTCTGGTCAGCTGTATTGAGAGTCATAGAGTCATAAAGTCATAGAGATATACATCATGGGAACAGACCCTTCAGTCCAACTTGTCCATGCCAACCAGATACCCTAACCTAATCTAGTCCCATTTGCCAGCACTTGGCCCATATCTCTCTAAACCCTTCCTATTCATATACCCATCCAGATGCCTTTTAAATGCTGCAATTGTACCAGCCGCCACCAGTTCCTCTGGCAGCTCATTCTATACACTCATCGCCCTCAGTGTGAAAAAGTTCTTGAGGAATGAACAACCACATACAAAACCAAGCTGACTTTTTCCAGTAATGGTCACTTGAGTGCCACCACGTGGGAGCCTTTCAATTACAATGATGCGGATATCACAGGTACGAATGCTTTGCTCTATTGACTGTAGTTCATACGGTAAATAACACCAGGTCTAAGGAACTACTATATTTATGATTCCTTGAAAATAAAGTCCAACATTGCACCACTGGCTTGTAGTTGGCTCTTAAGGAGATGGAGAAAGTGAGGTCTGCAGATGCTGGAGATCAAAGTTGAAACTTTATTGCTGGAACAGCACAGCAGGTCAGGCAGCATCCAGGGAACAGGAGATTCGACGTTTCGGGCACAGGCCCTTCTCCATAGCCTACTTATAATGACCCAAAAGTGCCCTGGCAGTTAGCTGTAGGAAAGTGTAATTGAGGCTAAATGAATAGTGAAATTGGAAGTGTTGGAAGAGGGTAAGAAAGGCAAAGCTGAGAACAGAAAGCCTAGATTGGAGAGTAGGAGTGACAGAAGAACAAATCAGATAAATTAGTGGGAGAAATTGTGGAATCTAGATGACTTTTAACATGGCGCATTGAGGCCTTTTCGATTCAATTTTATCTTTTCTGGTTCTGAGCAACACTGGCAACTTAATTCTAATTAATGCTAAATGTGAAAATAATGCTCAAGGAAAATGCGACTCACGACCGTACACCACTAAAATCTAATTATAATTTCATTTGGGCAGATATCCAGGGTTTAATAGAAATTACATCAGAAAGTTGGAACACTTGATAATATTATCAGGGACAGCTTATAGCAAAGTCCTGCTTTATTTTTCATATTGATTCTGAATTTGTCTACAATAACAACTGAATATTGGACACTATTCAAAGGGAAATTATGGTTCAGTCTTTCTAAGAGATCAACTGATGGAATAGTTGAAAACTACACGTCTGTCTTAATTCCAAGAATTCAATTATCTACAATCACACAATCAGCATTCAAGACATTGAGTCTGTTCTTGTTGCCAATACTTAAAGTCTAACTTGATGATTGCATTGTTTCTTTGTTCGCCCTATTTGTGTCAGTGGGCAGTTCGGTAATGTGACATGTTTGGTGCTCATGAATAAACCAGCTTTTAATCTTGTAACTTTAGCATCTACCAGCAAGGTGAGACTTGCAAGGATAGTTGTGACATTTTAATCGGTGTATTCTTTTATACCCTAACATGATTTTTATTGCTGCATTCAATATTTTGTCTGCAATGATCAAACAATTAGGAGCTCTTAATCTATATTCTTCTCAGGAAGGAAGGACTAAGCAAATTCTGAGCAAAGGTCAGTCGGGGTGGAAGGTGTTAGTGTAGTGGATGAACTGTTCAACCTCCTCGTGGGAGCACGAGGTAGCGCCGATACAGTCATCAATGTAGCGAAGGAAAAGATGGGGGGTGGGGCCAGTGTAGTTGCGGAAGATGGATTGTTCCACAGACCCTACGAAGAGGCAGGCATAGCTGGGGCCCATGCGGGTGCCCATGGCTACTCCAGGATTTCCGCTTCCCCGCCACCTCCTCCAGGATTTCCGCTTCCCCGACCACCTCCTCCAGGATTTCCGCTTCCCCGACCACCTCCTCCAGGATTTCCGCTTCCCCGGTCCCCAACGCCTCATCTTCACCATGGACATCCAGTCCCTGTACACCTCCATCCCCCATCACGAAGGACTCAAAGCACTCCGCTTCTTCCTTTCCCGCCGTACCACCCAGTACCCTTCCACCGACACCCTCCTACGACTGACCGAACTGGTCCTTTTCTTTCCAATCCTCCCACTTTCTCCAAACAAAAGGAGTAGCCATGGGTGATTGGTAGTTGAAGGTGGGGTGTGAGAGTGATAGATTGGAGGGGTCAATATATAAGACAGGTGGGAAGGAAGATGGACAGATAGGACAGTTCAAGAGGAAGGTGCTCAGTTGGAGGGTTGGATCTGGGCCTCACCCCATCACTACCACCCCCCAACTGCATCTACCTATCACCTTCCCAGCTACCTTCCCCCCAGCAGCAGCCCCACCCTCCTATTTATCTCTCAGCCCCCTTGATCCCCCTCACATTCCTGATGAGGGGCTTATGCCCAAAACATCGATTCTCTTGTTCGTTGGACGCTGCCTGACCTGCTGCGCTTTTCTAGTAGCACACTTTTCAACTCCATAATCTACAGTCAGATTAGATTATCCATTTCAAGGTGCAGTTGCTGTCATAAAGCAGTCAATAAATTCCAAGGAAACTATGCATGATCCAGTCAAATGTAACCTGTGGCTATAATTGTTGTTTGCCATTCTATCCATCTTCAGAAGTGAAAGCAACCTGCTTTGATAACTGAGATAAATGCAGTAAAGATTATAATATGCTTTGTATAATATTGCTACTTTATGAAGATTTTAATATAGTTTAAAGTACTATTAAAAGTATGCCACACAATTAATTAACACTGATTTTATGCATGTTACCCAGAGGCTGACGATGTAATTTCATCACTCAGCCAGTCAAGTGCTGCTCCAAATCAAGAGCCCATCATGGCCATTTTTAACTAGAATTTTAGCACAATAAGTTGAACTTTATCAATGAAAAGTGCATTCAATGCATAAATCAGCAATAAGGAATAGAAGAATATCTCAGCATTTTGAGTGATTCACAGAACATATGCACCATAGAGCTTCATAACTAAAGGAATGTTTTATTTTCATTTCAATGACAGGAATATTTTAATTATTAAAGGCCTTATTTTGATTATCTGAGAAGTTATTAAACATGTTGGTAAATTTATTTGAAGAACCGTTTTATTCCTTTCAATCTTCTGCCATTTTTCCTGGAAGCATTCACTCCTCAGTCAAGTATAGTTTCATGACCACCAGAGGCATAACGTTTCCATGTCAGCCCTTGTTTTGATTGAGTGCAGACAGTTACTCAACCATAAGGGTTGAGTTGAGTACTGGCTGTGCAGCTAGAGAAATTAAAGGCCTTTGTTTATGAATCTAGGACAGTAATTTCTTAATTCCCTGCAGCACTCTGGAGCAATTGGGCTTGATTAGAAAATATGGGGCTGAGTTTACCCACTCTCTGGCAAAGTGCTTTTCTCGATAACATTCATGGTGGACAGTTGCCCATTTCCCATATTGAATTTTCTCAAGCAGTTTCTAGTTTTCATCACATTAATTATGTAACCAGCCTCTACAAAACATGGAATCATGCAGCAAGTGAGGTGGAAACGTTGACTGCTGCTGGGACTTTGCAACATTCAAGCCACTATTTTAAACCCTAGCTCCATGATATTTGTCACTTCAAGCCAGGAACTGGCTTTTCCACTCTTCTGCCCGCTAGTTGGAGTGAACAAATGTCCCCAAAAGGGAAATTGGCATGCCAACCTGCTGACAAGGACCTGGAGATCATCATAAAATCCCTACAATACAGAAACAGGCAATTTGGCCCATCGAGTCCACACCACCCTTCCGAAGAGCAGATCCACCCCATTTCCCATCACCTAATCCAGCTAGCCTGCATATCTCTGGAAACTATGGGCGGGCAATTTAGTATGGCCAATCCACCTAACCTGCACATCTTTGGACTTTTGGAGGAAACAAGAGCACCCAGAGGAAACCAATATAGACATAGGGAGCTTGTGCAAACTCCGCATAGATAGTCACCTGAGGCTGGAATTGAACCCAGGTCCATGGCACTGTGAGGCAGCTGTGCTAGCCACTGTGCCACCATGCTACCCCAAATGTTGGTGGATGATCTCGACAATCATTCAGTCCTCTCGTCTGGCAAAGGATCCCATGCCAGGTGGTTGTCCTGATGAAGGAGCAGTGCTCTGAAAGCTAGTGCTTCCAATTAAGCCTATTGGTTTAGTTGTTGTGTGATTTTTAACTTTGTAAACCCTATCTGCCCTCTGCACTTCCTACTGACTCCTTGGGGACAGCACACCACCACCTAGATTCCCTTTAATATTTCTTGTCTTTGCACTGCAGCAAATTCCAGAACCAGAAATCAATACATTTGCATGCCAACCAGTGTCTGCAGACTCTCTGATTGGCTGTGCAGCTTGGAGGGAATATTGACCAAGAGTTCTCCTAACCCCATATCGCAATTAGCACCTCTTCCATCCACTTTCTGCATTGTACACTCCTCCTTTTGTGCCATTGCAAAATAACTCTGAAAACATGGCAGAGAAGACAAAGGCCAAATGGTAGACAATAGGCTCCAAACTCTTACATGAAGAAAAAAATTGCTGGATTTGGCCAGAGAGGAAGGAAACTGCTCATGTGTGAACATAATGACTTCCATGTGCAACCAACCATGCTGTGCTATACTGCTGTCCCATGAATCTCAGTGCTAACCCATCTTATCATGAACAAGCTTTTACCTGTCTTTCACAACTACTTAGCTCTCCGCTCTCATATGGGACTCAGAAAATGAGTGAAGAAAGAGACCAACACCACACTACACTTAGCTTAATCCCCATCTCTGAGGAAGAAGCAACACAATCCACACTAGATGCACTGGCAAGGCTTTCACCTGCACTGTCCACCAGCTCAGAGACTTTTACCTGAGTTACTTTGTTATATAGACTGGAACAGGGGTGGAATCTCAGAGGACTGCCAGAGACCAGGTACTTGTTTAGCCACAGACAGAAAATGATCCCATGATCTCAGACTTTAATGACTGTGTAACAGACAAGCACAGGTACAGCAGGCACATTTAGCAAAAGCAGATGGTAAACTGGTTTGAAGGGTGGAAATCTCCAGTAATGTTATTAGTACCATGCTGACTCCAGCATGCACATGTCTGGCTGCCTCCATGAACAGGCTGGTTACTGCTTTGGATACTAAGGGCTAGCACACTCAGTGTCTATTAGATATGTGCACAGACCTGCACGCCATAGCTGCTCAGCATAAGTGGCAAGGTGAAAAGGGGAAAATGGACCTGGAACTCATTCCAGGTGCCCTTTCTTCACAGGGAAACAGGCTGGTGCCAGCAGGCACCAACAGGGGAGATGGAGGAACCACACACAAGACTGCCAGAAGCTTCTTCTCAGGACACTCCAGGAGGCCTTTCTATCTCCTCCTTGCCAGTATTACTGCAGTTTGCAGAAGTCTGGGCAAGAAACTCTCAATAGGTCTGGGTCCTCTAAGCCCAAACATCCTGCGGCTTCCAGACAAGTTCTTCTGGTCAACTGGGTCACCTACACAGCAGGATTCCTCTATCCCAACTGTGGACATTGGGACAGCACGGAAACATAGTGGAAGACAGAGGGAAGAAAAAAAGACTTATAGAGGGAACATATGTGAAAACAGTGAAAAAAAAAATTCAAGTTTCCTTTCAGTTACGTGATTATATGTTCACTTAAACTTTTAAAACATTTGCTTTCATGCCAGACAATTTCAGTTGCATCCATGTGACAGATGATCGGCCTCTTCAGACATCCCAAGGATAAATGTTGTAATGGCTCAGCATTGTTCATATCTCATAAGCTATTGACTCCTTGACTGCAGATAGCCTCAGACATCAGGGATCCTTGAACTGTCACATTGTTGACTGTAGGCAATGCATTGCACTTTAATGTGGACAACACTGAAGCTAAAAGCAATTTACTGGAATTACTATAGGACCTGCCCTGCAAAAATCTCCCCCAGTTACAGACAAATTGTAAGAGCAAGCACAGAATCAATGAGGATTCTGTAGTTCTCTGCAGGTAACAATTCATTCTATCTTTCAACTTTTCAAGGGAACACGTTGCCACTCAAGGTTGGAAGGTGTACAGCAGGTAGCCACAATAATGTGGTGCCACTGGTGGTTCCATGATGTCCAATTGTCTGGATGAAAGGTGGAAGAGAAGAGTGTCCATTGTGAATTTGGAGGAAAGCCTGGAGAAGCAAGCCACAAGCTGCTGCTGCCAAATACATGCTCTTTTATGTTAGGAATCGGTGTCATCTCATTTCTTGGAAAATAAGAAGAGAATTCTGGAAGTGACGAGAAATAAGGCAAGACTGGCTAATAATGAGATGTAAGTACATGGAAATAAGATAGCTGCTAATTATTTGTGAAATTCAGAACTTGCCATTTCAGTCCTCGGGGGAAAATTGGGAACGTCTTCCTTGATATTGGGAATTCGATGTTTTCATTCTTGCCATATTCTCCCAACTTTCTCACCATTGCCTATGCTTTCAGGATAACAGAAAATTTCACCCACCAAGTTGATAAAGGAGTGGATATAAGAAGCGAAAAAATGGCCTGTGAAGATTCAAGGAGATAAGAACATTTAGGTTTGTATTTATTTGTTCCTGCAGTTCCATGTTTGCAACATTGGGTGGCTGATGTTAGTTCTGCAATGAAACTTTCCAAGTTGGCCACTTTATATGACAGGTCAGGCAGCATCCAAGAAGCAGGAGAATCGACGTTTCAGGCAAAAGGGCTTCATCCTGATGAAGGGCTTTTTGCCCGAAATGTCGATTCTTCTGCTCCACACATGCTGCCTGACCTGTTGTGCTTATCCAGGATCACACTCTTGACTCTAATCTCCAGCATCTGCAGTCTTCACTTTCACCCACTTTTTATGGCACCATAGTCAAACCAATGCATGTCTGGGTTGAGCTGATCACCATTGCTACACTGGAAAAGATGAGTTTCAAGACTTGTGCCCTGACACAAGGTGAAGTTAAACCCTTTGACATTGACCACAGGCTTTCTATTAAGGCTACCGATGCCTCCAGCATTTCATCATTCTGACAATATCAGCCCTCATCTATAGGCTTTCCCATTGTTGGCCTTAATGGATGAAGCTTCATCTTTCAATACACAGTGTCAGTTTCTGAGCTAGCAGTTGCAACTGTGAACTGATGTGAATCTGCATGTCAAAAACCTCATTATATCCATGCTGTTCCCCAGCTGCCTAGCAATATTGCACTTTCTAAGTGTCTGAGAGGAGAGCAAGGGCAATTTTGTGGCAATGGTCAAGAGGGCTGGTTGGAGCCAAGTAAGAGACAAATTGCATTTAACAGACTTTAGTTAATCATGTATTGTTTTTCATTGGCTATCCAACTTAGCAGATGAACCTGCAAAAATGTAATAGACAGATACGTGCTGTCACACTGACAGTGCAGTTGCGAACTGGAAAATTATGAGTCAAATTGATCATCACTCAGCTTATTTAATGGCTAGAAAACCAATGGAACAGACAGGCTGTACACACCAAATTCTTTGATTTACGCTTTTGCTTAGTTCAAATCTTGGCCGGAGCAGACGACAGCAGTTTCAGGACAAATTCTGTTCCAAACTCCATTAATTGCACCAATCTCACTACGGCACCATCAGCAGACACAAGGTCAGCTCTATCCTGAAGTCCTCCACCTTCTTTACTGGAGGAGTTGATTGCAGATGGGGAAAGAGAATATAAATCTGAAATAAGGTCCGACAGAAAACAGCAAATTGATACAGCTCAATAATGAAGTGTTTTTTAAACATCTCGTCATAAGTTCAAACAGCATGCACATCTTAATGACTTACTAAAAGCTTTTTAATAAACACTACATACTGTTAAAGGATTTAGAGATGAAAGGTTTACTTTTCCAAAATGTATGAAAAGATAAGAAGCTTAAATTCAGAACATGGACACTCAACCTATCTGCCCAGACGTTTTTATAATTAATTTATCGAAAGTGTCTATAACATTTTAAACAACAAAGGAGAACTAGTGAATGTGAAATGACACCCTATAAGGCAGAACTGCTAATCTTTTCCCAAGAGGTCTAGTTTAAGTAAATATGCTGAATCAGATGAAATTTCAAACAGAATAAATGGAAATGTTTTCCCCATAGTGGTTAAGTTATCATTGATAAGTCTCAATGTAAAAAATCTAATCCAATTCCTGAAAGGTTTGTGATGGATGAGTTCTTCCAGTTTGTAGCAGAACCCTTAGATAAGGGACCACATGTTTCCCAAGAATTTATGTTTAGAAAAGGGAAGATGACCGAGTTCTATACTTTACCATTTACACAATAATGAATTAGTATGACCTTTGAAGGAGATGTTATTTGCATTGTACATTAGTTCACAAAGTAAAATGCTTGTGCATTTCAAGTGCAATACAAGATTCTTATTCTTTCTTTTTATGGTACTTGCAATAGTTATAATAGCATAGTTTTTTTCATGGGATGTGACATTCCCAACTGGACCAGCATTTACAAACCATCCAGAATTGCCCAGAAGACAGTTAAGTTTCAATCACATTGCAGTGGGTCTGGAGTCACATGTAGATCAAACCAGGTAAGGACACCAATTCTCTTCCCTAAAGACATTAGTGAATCAAATGGGGTTTTCCCCTGACAATCAACAATGGCTTCATGGCATCATTAGACTTAAAGTTCCAGATTTTTATTAAATTCATATTCCAACATTTGCCATGGCACGTTTGAATCAAGGTCTCCAAAACATTGCCAGTGTCTCTGCATTAATACTCTAACAATACTACTAGGCCAAGAGAGCTGCAGCATGTCAATGCTTGTCATAATTATGGAGTAAAGCTGATTGTGACATTCTGGTAGGTGAAAGTGAAGACTACAGATGCTGGAGATTAGAGTCAAGAGTGTGGTGCTGGAAAAGTACAGCATGCCAGGCAGCATCCGAGGAGCAGGAAATTCCTGATGAAGAACTTTTTGTCTGAAATGTTGATTTTCCTGCTCCTCAGATGCTGCCTGACCTGCTGTGCCTTTCCAGCACCACACTGTCGACTGCAACATTCTGGTGTCCACACATGTAGTTTGAAGGGGAAACCTTGTAAGATGGGGCAAAAATCTCCATCAGATACCCTGGACTAAAACACTCTGAACTTGGGACATGGGTTTGTGGAATTCACATTTGAACTCAGAGTCACTAGACTCTCTGGCTGAGACAGACTAGGCAATATGCAAGCCTAGGTGCAGCTGTCTGGAACAGGGTCGTCCTTTAAAGCTAAAGGAAGACCACCACAAACACTTCATCTAAAGACAATGAACAACCAGCCTGCAGAGCAAATGACCAAAACATCCTATAGCCTACTAACATATAAAACCATTCAACTTTTAAATAGTTGCTCAGACACAGAGATACTGAATATTCCTCACCATTGTACTACAGAGAGAAGGTGAGGACTACAGATGCCGGAGATCAGAGTCGAAAAGTGTGATGCTTGAAAAAGCGCAGCCGGTCAGGCAGCATCCAAGGAGCAGGAGAGTCGACATTTCGCGCATGAGATCTTCATCAGGACATTGTACTAGATGCAAACCTGTTTGCCCTTTAATGTGAAGGCCTTCACATTATCTGTAAAGCTTTAACCCACATCCATTCAAGAGAAATGCTCGACATTTAAAACTATTGAAAACCCATTCACTTTAATTGGAGAATCATTCGTACCTCATCCAGTAATCAGGAGACTCATTCAGCTCCAAGAGGAGGAACAGCCCAGCAATCAAACACAGATATGAGAGACGATAACGAGGCACACAGTCTGTATAACTGCTAGCTCTGATCTGAGACAAGGAAGACCTTTTGCAACATCAAGCTCCTGCAGAAACAGTTTCCCCACAGGCTCTAGCCCCAATAAGTAGCTTCAGAACCAAGAACCACATAGGCCAAACTGAGAAGCTGAATGTGGTGACAAACAAAGAGCATCATTGCAACAAAGGGCATCAGCGAGGATAGGAAGCAAACTAAGTGCTATTCAAACAAGTGCTTTCAGACACAGCCTGTTCCAAGCCAAGACAACCAATGGCAAAAACCTCAGACACTGTACGCACTTTAAAACTGTGTTTTCCCCAGTGGTGAGCTGAAACTCCCGAATCCCCGAAGTTTCCAACCTAGTTAACAGGGGAGGAAAGGCAGGTGGTGACAGTGCAGGGATCCCAAGGTTAGGAAGCCCAAAGAAAGTGCCTGATTAAAACTGCTGTTTAGCTTTGAACAGTGTTTTAACCTCTGTTCAATTTGATACTGTACTCTGTATAATTGTGAAAAGGTGAGGACTGCAGATGCTGGAAAGTCAAAGTCGAAAACTGGAAAAACACAGCAGGTCAAGCAACATCTGAGGAGCAGGCGATTCGATGTTTCAGGTACAAGCCCTTCATCAGGAATGTGCAGTGTGGGGAAGGGAGCTGAGAGATAAATGGGAGGATGGGACTGGGGGGAAGGTACTAGGTGGATGCAAGTGTGGCATGATTATGATAGGTCAGTGGGGAGGATGAAGCAGATAGGTGAGAAGGAAGATAGACAGGTGCGACAGGTCAAGAGGGTGTTGCCAAGTTGAGGATTGGATTTGGGATGAGGTGAGGGAAGGCAAGATTAGGAGACTAGTGAAGTCGACATTGATGCTATATCGATTTGCATATCCTTGGTGGAGTGGGAGGGGAAGTTGAAGTGGTCACCCAACAACCCCACCATCCTGTGGCTGACCACTTCAACTCCCTCTCCCACTATGACAAGGACACTTAAGTCCTGGGCCTCCTCCACTGTCAAATCCAAACCACTCAACGAGTGGAGGAAGAATTGTCACCTTCCACCTTGGGACCCTTCAACAACATGGCATCAACATCGACCTCACCAGCTTCCTTATCTCCCCTCCCAGCACCTCATCCCAGAACCAACCATCCAACTCTGCACCACCCTCTTGACCTGTCCCACCTATTCACCTTCCTTCCCATCTATCCCTTCCATCCTCCTCACAGACCTATCACAATCACCCCCCAGCTGCATCCACCTATCGCCTTCCCAGCTACCTTTCCCCAGTCCCACCCTCCTATTTATCCCTCAACACCCTTCCTCCCCTACATTCCTGATGAAAGGCCTATGGCCGAAACGTAAACTCTCCTGCTCCTCGGATGCTGCCTGACCTGCTGTGCTTTTCCAGCACCACACTTTCTGACTCAACATAATTTTGTCAATTTCACTGTTTTATTGCATTTGCCTTTTATTTCTTAATTGTACTTACCTTTTTGTAGTTAAATAAACACAGAGATACTTTTGCCCTAAAACACCTGTCTGCTGTCTTCTTCATTTCACATTCCCTAAATACGTCCAGTGTCAGAAGCAGGGTTCTGGGAGTGATTTGAACCACCTAAAATCAGGAAATTACTGATTGCAAACCAGAAACCCTATAACCTTCAAGTTGTTGTCAGTGATAACCTCGTTTTTCACAGGATATATTGAAGCAGTCTTTGACAATGGAATCAATATAGGAAGTATTGATTTGGCAAGACCTTAAACTAGTTGGTTTACCAGTAAACTAGAACTGATGAGTAAGTTCAGAGATGATACAAAAATTTGTGGGATGGTAAGTAGTGACAAGGAGAGCCACAGGATGATGTAGGACAGGTTGATCAGATGGGCTGATGAGTAGCAAATAGAATGAAGAACAGTACAACCCTAGGATCAGAGGGATCTTAGTGTTAATGATTAGAGTGGTGCTGGAAAGGCACAGCAGTTCAGGCAGCATCCGAGGAGCAGTAAAATCGATGTTTCGGGCAAAAGCCATATTCCTGATGAAGGGCTTTTGCCCGAAACATCGATTTTACTGCTCCTCGGATGCTGCCTGAACTGCTGTGCTTTTCCAGCACCACTCTAATCTAAACTCTGGTTTCCAGCATCTGCAGTCATTGCTTTTATCTTAGTGTTAATGTCCACCAGTATCTTGAGGTGGTGGGAGAGGTAGATAAAGTGGTTAAGATGGCAAATTGGATTTTTGCCTTGATTAGCTGAGGTGTAGCATTTAAGACCAGGGAGAATATGCTGGAACTATATCAAACATTGGGTCAACTTTGGGCCACAGCTAGAGTATTGTGTGCAGTTTGGAATCCACAATATAGAAGGGATGTGATATCACTGGAGAGGGTACATAGGAGATTTACCAGGATATTGTTTTGGCTGGAGAGTTATGAAGAAAAATTGGATAAATTAGGGTTGTTTTCTTTGGAGCACAGGAGACTGAGGGGAGACGTTACTGAGATGTCTAAAATTATGAGGGACGAAGATGGGAAGGAACATTTTCCCTTGATGGAGGGATTGATGACCATAGAGTCATAGAGATGTATAGCATGGAACCGGTCCCTTCGGTCCAACCTGTCCATGCTGACCAGATATCCCAACCCAGTCTAGTCCCACCTACCAGCACCCGACCCATATCCCTCCAAACCCTTCCTATTTATATACCCATCCAAATGCCTCGTAAATGTTGCAATTGTACCAGCCTCCATCACATCCTCTGGCAGCTCATTCCATACACGTACCACCTTCTGTGTGAAAAAGTTGCCCCTTAGGTCTCTTTTATATCTTTCCCCTCTCACCCTAAACTTATGTCCTCTAATTCTGGACTCCCCGAACCCAGGGAAAAGACTTTGTCCATTTGCCCTAACCATGCCCCTCATAATTTTGTAAAACTCTATAAGGTCACCCCTCAGCCTCTGATGCTCCAGGGAAAACAGCCCCAGCCTGTTCAGCCTCTCCCTATAGCTCAAATCCTCCAACCCTGGCAACATCCTTGTAAATCTTTTCTGAACCGTTTCAAGTTTCACAACATCTTTCTGATAGGAAGGAGACCAAAATTGCACACGATATTCCAACAGTGGCCTAACCAATGTCCTGTACGGCCGCAAAATAACCTCCCATCTCCTGTACTCAATACTCTGACTGATAAAGGAAAACATACCAAACGCCTTCTTCACTATCCTACCACATAAACTTAAGGAAAAGGACAGGAGGTTTGGAGAGGGTGTGAGGAAATATTTTTTCATTTAGAGGGTGATGTATCCTCACTGCCTGTAAAGGTGTTAGAATGTAGAGGCTCTCATAACATTTAAGGAGTATTTAGTTGCGCACTTGCAATGCCAAGGCACAGCAGGATACGGGATTAGAATAGTTAGGTGCTTGCTTCTGGCTGGTGCAGACTTGATGGGCCAAACAACCTTTCCTGTGCTGCAGACCTCTATGACTCTAATTCAAATTACCCACTATTCTCACTGGAAGGACTGATTAAAGAGTTATGCTTTATTTAATCAAGACTAACTATCTTCCTGATGGAATATTAAGCCATAATGACTATTTAACCTATTTGGTCCGATGAAATATTGATTTTACAAATGTGGATTCCTTTTCAGAAAATTATTGTGTTGTAGATTTTTTAAAAGTAGCATAAAAGTATATCTCCTTCCAAGGTTCATGTTTCACAATTCAGCTTCCTCCCTAAATTTTGTGCATATATCTCAATCTTTATCACGCTCGCTGTTCATTGATTTAAACCTGATTTGTGTTCCTTTTTATGTAACCCACTTTGTTATCTATGAATTTTTTCAATCTCATTGGCTGTTTTGATTTTCTGTTGCCTGCCTAATTTTCTCTAGATGCCACAGTCCCCCTGTAGAAGGCATTAAATTCAAACTGACACCAGTATAGAAAAAGTCAGAGCAACTTTAATTAAGGCCAAACTTGAGTGCCTGCCTTTGCCACTGAATGCAAAGTCCAATCAGACTTTTTTGCCTCAGATAATTTACCTGTTTAGTACTTATCAATACATGCTATGACATTCTCTAGAAGATCAATGTGTCATCACAAGCAACTGCAACTTAATTCATCATAATCAATAAAATGGGAGTGTTAGAGTACTTTCTCCATTTTGTTCAGTTCAGGTGCTTTGTATTGGTAATACTGCATGTTCAGTACGAACAACATAATTATAATATTAATGAAAAGTCCCTGACTCATCAGAATATTTTGGAGCTAAAGGGAATTGTAATTGCAATGCCTAAGCTCAATTTAGGGCGTACTTTGTGATGGGGGAGGGGGGGTGGGGGTGTCATATTTAAAAGTAAAAGCAAGAAACAACTACTGTAACATAATAAAATGTATTTAAGGTAAGTTTAACATAAGTGGCATTCATATTTAAATTAAAAAGGCTTTCAAAGGAATAATTTTATTCCATTTGTTTAAAAAATATTTTATAACTTTTATAATCTTATTACCTTTCACAGAGTCTTCCTCTGGAGGGTTGATTTTACGATCCCACATTCCTGGTATAGGGCTGTGCTCATGAGTTCAGGTCAAACTATTTGGGCTACAGTCTTGATTCCCATCTCTGACACCTCTTCTATACAGGAAGCGTGGAATTGTAGAATATTCCCATATGCTGCAAGGTGCCTGGAAAACTGAGAGCAACAAATACTTGGTTTCTGTACAAAATGAACAGTATCAGTTGTTGTATTATTTTAATGTGTGGGTAAGTCAAAACATTTTTACTGCAGTGATAATGTAAAGCCCTACTGTGTGAGGTATTTTACAGTCTTCTTAGAAAAGCATGATGGCGCGTAATTGAATTACAAAGTAATAATCAAATTGAGGCACAATTCCAAGTCTTCTACAAGAGAGTAAAGGATGAAAGAAGCAGTAAACTGTACTATAAATTGGTTAAAGAATCTCAAAAAAGGCTAGTGATAAATAATACTGGATTAATCAGGCCAGTTATATTTATACTGGTCATTATTTTGACTGCTATTGACATTAATTTCTGATGCCTCTAACCTT
This sequence comes from Chiloscyllium plagiosum, assembly GCF_004010195.1. NCBI lineage: Eukaryota > Metazoa > Chordata > Chondrichthyes > Orectolobiformes > Hemiscylliidae > Chiloscyllium > Chiloscyllium plagiosum. The sequence goes on along the minus strand of NC_057723.1, from coordinate 55,451,030 downwards.
TGGACACTGTCTGAATTTTATTAAATATCTGGGACAGCGAGTGTGGCAAACATGAAACTAACTTATTCATTTATTCAATCCCATTTATTACTGTAAATGAGATGTAAGATACTGTTACAATTGTTGCATCATTCTCCAAATGGTAATACATTGTTAGAAAGTGCAGGTATTCTGATGTTCTCCAAATTAGACCATAAGATCATAAGACATAGGAGTGGAAGTAAGGCCATTTGGCCCATCGAGTCCTCTCCGCCATTCAATCATGGCTGATGGGCATTTCAACTCCACTTACCCGCATTCTCCCCGT
>NC_057723.1:55354293-55450426 GCF_004010195.1 Chiloscyllium plagiosum | reverse complement strand
GAATTTTCTCACTGTTTAGAAAGTAGTCCATGCTTGTATTCTTTTTTCCAAAGTGCAAGACTTCGCATTTGCTCACATTGAATTCCATCAGCCATTTCCTGGACCACTCTCCCAAACTGTCTAGATCCTTCTGCAGCCTCCCCACTTCCTCAGTACTACCTGCCTGTCCACCTAAATTACTTTATGGTAGCTCTCGTTAACATAACTGCAACTACATCCTTTTGAATGAATAGGTGATTGTCAAAGCAGATGAAAATTGAATGTGCTTGAAGTATTGATTTTTGAAACATTTCATTTGGGATTGATTAAAATGTGGACCAAGTTTTTCAATTTTCCAAAGATTGTGCCAATATGCTTCATAGTGCAATTTATTAAAAACTGAATTAAGACAAATCTGTTTTACATGATTTCAGTGAATACACCATCAGATTTAATTTAGAAATTAATATAACACATCATAAAATAATGACAAGTACAATTGGTGACAAAGACATGTACAGTAGGTTTTAATTATATAATCCAGACATTTAATTTTTTAATATAGAAGGAATATTGTTTTATAGCCATAGATAACTTTGCAGACTAAACAAGAGCTATTAATCTTCCAAAACTGGAACAGCCTAAAGAATCTTAGGCCAGGATGGCTATGACCCAGTTCACTTAAACAAAAAAATGATGAGCCAAGAACAGGGCAAGAAGGGGGTTGGGAAGAAAGGAAGGCACTCATCAGTAAACACACTGCATGTCAGTCAGCTCTGAAAGACTGTTTTACCACCCTGATTCCATAATCTTCCCTCAGTGAAAACGAATCCTACAGACATCCAGCATTAAAAGGAAATAATTTCACCCACTGCTGTGCTTTGCTGTCAGATTAAGGGAACTTTGCTGTGTTCAATCAGATAAAATATTCACTGATGGCTGCAATTTCTAACAGATTCACGAACACAGGAACTTTGGTATGAGGTGAAGAACTGAATTTTTCAGTAGGTTTCGTGTGATCGAACATCTGTTAGTAATTGAATTAATATTTAATACATCAGAGCAGAATTCTTTTTCCTTTCTTTAATGTAATAATGATGAGCAACACAAGGTGAGAAATGGTTTTTCTTTCATGTGTTCAGCATGGTTAACTTTTCGAACATGGGATGTGTCAGCTTGGCTCCGTGAACAGTCTAACTGTAGCGTACCTGCCAATTAAAGCTGATTGGCCATATCAGAAAAGCTGACACAGTTTCAGTAAATGACATCTCATAGGAAGAACAAAGTACATGCCGAAATCATCTGAAAACACATCATTGAGAGCAAAAGGGTCACATGAAAACAAACTTGTCATTACTTAAGCTATATGTTTACCCAACCTTTACTTATAGGTAAGAAGAAAATTAAAACACGTAAATGTTTTGCACCAGTGGATGGTTTAAAATTTTCTGAAAGGAGTAGATAAATAGCTTGATGATGTGAAATATAAAAACAGAATTTCCAATCAATAATTGGCTTGACTGAAAACAGAATTGACAATCATTTTGACCACCACAATATGTTGAGCTAATAAAGTGCCAACCTGACCCACGTCTACCTGGTCAGGTAGTGCAATGGTTTAATGACCACGCAATGTAACCATCATGCTGCTCTTTCTTCAGCAAGTTAAATGTCTGCTTTATTCAAGAAACCAAAGTGACCTCTTTCTTCTTTAGGTGTTGCTGAAGAAAACAACATATAAATACTGGCACTAGAAATACTTCAGAATATTTGGTCCATTCACTTTGCCCCACCCCCATCTGGACATTACAGAATAATCCATAAGGGATTGCACCTGTAATAGAAAAAGTAGATACTGAATCTGGGAGAAAGGTTCTTTTTTGGACTCAATGCATTCAGATTTTCAAATGTTCTTGCAGCTTAACTCATTCAAGTCAATTGTAAGTCATGGAATTATAGAGATGTATAACATGGAAAGAGACCCTTTGGTCGAACTCTTCCAAGCCAATCAGATATCCTAAATTAATCTAGTCCCATTTGCCAGCCCACATCCCTCTAAACCCTTCCAATTCATGTACCCATCCAGATGCCTTTTAACTGTTGCAATTGTACTAGCCTCCACCACTTCATCTGGCAGTTCATTTCCATGCACGCACCAGCCGCTGCGTGAAAGAGTTGCCCCTTAGGTCTCTTTTAAATCTTTCCCCTAAACCTATGCCCTCTAGTTCTGGACTCCCCCAAACCAGGAAAAATACCCTGTCTATTTACCCTATCCATGCCCCTCATGATTTTATAAACCTCTGTAAGGTCACCCCTCAGACTCTGAAGCTCCAGGGAAAACAGCCCCAGCCTATTCAGTATTCCATCATATACCATATTTCAGCATTGTAATTGGAGGATCTGAAAATGGGTTACTATTCCTAGAGCACTCATCAGCTACTCAGCTTTTGCTAAAATACTGATATGCCCAGTATTGAACAACATGTTCTGTTATAATGAATGGTGCAATTCTTGGGTAGATTTCTGGGGGGATGCAAAGAGGGTGTAACCCTGCCATACCTATTATTTCACAATATTAATTATACTCAGAGTCATAGAGATGTACAGAACAGAAACAGACCCTTCAGTCCACCTCTTCCATGCTAACGAGATAACCTAACCTAATCTAATCCCATTTGCTAACACTTGGCCCATATCCCTCTAAACCCTTCCAATTCACATACCCATCCAGATGTCTTTTAAATACTGTAATTGTATCAGCATCTACTACTTTCTCTGGCAGCTCATTCCATAGCACCCAATGCATGAAAAGGTTGCCCCGTAAGTCCCTTTTATAACTTGCCCCACTCACCCTAAACCTCTAGTTCTGAACTCCCACACCCCAGGGAAAAGATCTTATCTATTTATCCTAACCATGCCCCTCATGATATTATAAACATCTGTAAGGTCACCCCTTAGCCTCCGGCGCTCCAAGGAAAACAGCCCCAGCCTATTCAGCCTCTCCATGTAGCTCAAATCCTCCAACCCTGGCAATATCCTTGTAAATCTTTTCTGAACCCGTTCAAGTTTCACAGCATCCTTCCGATAGGAAGGAGATCAGAGTAGCATGCAATATTCCAAAAGTGGCCTTACCAATGTCCTGTACAGCCGCAACATGACCTCCCAACTCCTATACTCAATGCTCTGACCAATAAAGGAAAACATACCAAATGCCTTCTTCATTATCCTATCTACCTGTGACTCTATTTCAAGGAGCTATGAACCTTCACTGCAAGGTCTCTTTGTTCAGCAATACTCCCCAGGATCTTCTCATTAAGCATATATGTCCTGCTCACTATTTGCTTTTCCAAAATGCAGCACTTCACACTTAGTTAAATTAAACACCATCTGTCACTCTTCAGCCCATTGGCCCATCTGTACTCGAGGTAACCTTCTTTGCTGTCCATTACACCGCCAATTTTGGTCTCATCTGCAAGCTTAATAACTCTATGTCCCATGTTCACAGGGCACTTCACACTTTCAATGCATTATCTGAGCTGACATGGCACCTATTGTTAAAGTTCAATTGATAATGTAACTTTTAAAAATGTTCTGGAATTTACATATGAAAGAACTGAAACCAACATGGTTATTCTAAAAGATGAGAGACTTGACAATCCAGGTCTTTTTCAATATATAATTTCAGTTAAATTCTGTGTCTTACAATCTTATACTCGACTACCACCTGATGAAGGAGCAGAGCTCTGAAAGCTAGTGCTTCCAAATAAACCTGTCTGACTATAACCTAGTGTTTTGTGATTTTTAACTATGTTCACATCCAAATCATTTACATAAATGACGAAAATAGTGGACCCAGCACTGATCTTTGTGGTACTCTACTGGTCACAGGCCTCCAGTGTGAAAAGCAACCCTCCACCACCACCCTCTGTCTTCTACCTTCGAGTCAGTTCTGTATCCAAATGGCTAGTTCTCCCTGTATTCCATGAGATCGAACCGTGCTAACCAATCTCCCATGAGAAACCTTGTTGAATGCCTTAGTGAAAGCCATGTAGATCACGTTTACTGCTCTGCCCTCAGCAATCCTCTTTGTTATTTCTTCAGCCATGGTGAAATGGCTTGTGTTACGTCTGTCAAAATAAGGTAAAAAAACTCAGAGGATGATGAATAGATGTTACATTGCCTTCCTTCTGGGAGGCCTCCAACCCATAGTGTATCAAAGCCTAAGGGGAGGCTTCTTTTATGCTGGCTGGTGAAGGGCTTTTGCCCGAAACGTCGATTTTCCTGCTCCTCGGATGCTGCCTGAACTGCTGTGCTTTTCCAGCACCACTCTATTCTAGAATCTGGTTTCCAGCAACTGCAGTCCTTGTTTTACCTATGACACATAGCATAATATCATGGAAAAAGCTCTTTTAATTCTGCATTTCTATGGCAAACTGACATGGAAATTCCTTTATTCCAATCGTGAGGACATTCCCCACGATAGGCTCTAATCCTGGTCTTTATGTCTTGATGCCATCTTTCTAATGCTGCTTGTGTTTCTGGGTGATAAACTGAACTATTCATTATCACTTTGACTATTCTGAACAAAAGATTTGAAACTTGATCTGATAATATTTCCTTAGAATTGAACTAATAATTCCAATAACATTTGCCATATTTATCCCCAAAGGTGCTGCATCAGGATATCTTGTTGAAACATCAATAATTGATAAAAGATACAGAATCCCAAGATATCCTACGCAATCTCTTCACACCTTAATAAATGCTTCTTGGACATCCTGTATAATTATGGTTATGGGTTTAGTTGCTGGTTGAGGTTTCTTCTCTACATAACATGTATGGCATGTTTGGCAAAATTTAACACCATCTTTATGCAATCCTGGCCAATAACAATGTTTTAGTATTAGAAGCAGTATTCGACAGATGGCATCAAAATTTCAAGATCAGGATTAGAATCTATTTGCAGAAATGTTCTCATGATTGGAGTAGAGGAGTTTCCATGCCAATTTGCCATTAGGAATACAGAACTAAAAGAACTTTTCTGTGATATTATGCTATGCGTCATAGCCAGCACAAAATAAGTTTGACCTTAGGCTGTGATACACTATGGGTTGGAGGCCTCCCAGAAGGAATGATGTAGAAGTGCAGGTGTTGGACTGGGGTGGCCAAAGTCAAAAAATCACATAACACCAGGTTATAGTCCAACAGGTTCATTCGGAAGCACTAGCTTTCGGAGCACTTCTCCTTCTTCAAATAGCTGTGGGACAGGATCATAAGACACAGAATTTTTAGTAAAATATTACAGTGTATTGCAACTGAAATGATACATTTAGAATGGGTTGTAGGCTTTGGTTCATTAAGGTGAACCGAATAACCAATGGAGAACCAAACCATGCAACCCATTCTAAAAAAATGAAAGGCTTAACAGCAATCTAGGTTTGTTCAATGTGTCATTTCAGTTGCATTACACTGTGATCTTCTGCTATAAATTCTGTGTCTTATGATCCTGTTCTATAGCTACCTGGTGAAGGAGCAGCGCTCTGAAAGCTAGTGCTTCCAAATGAACCTGTTGGACGATAACCTGGTGTTATGTGATTTTTAACGTTGTCCAAGAAGGAAGGCAATGTAATTTCTCACATTGTCCTCTGAGTTATTTTACCTTATTTAGATTCATGTAAAACAACCCATTTCACCAAGTAATGTTAGGAAATTATAAAACTGGTAGGGCTACATCCACATTGCATCACCCCAACAATGCACCCAAGAAATGCACTATTCATTATAACAGGCCATGTTCTTAAATGCTTATAGTTCCTTGTGAAGATAGCAGAAGAAAGCAGCTTCAAGGCATTGTGCATCAATAAGAGTTGTAGAATGTGTTCGAGAATTGGCGGATATATGTAACCTTTTAAGATCTGTGATCGCAGCAGCTTTGCGGAGACCGGGTGACAAGGTAACAGAGATGGTGTTATTCAGTTCACACTCATGAGTGACTTACGGGCTGCAATTGATAGTTCAGGTTTCCTCTCAGCCCATGGCTCATCGCCTAATCATGCCCATTATAGCAATCCATTGTCCTCTAATTGAAGTGGTGGTGACTTGCAAAGTCCCCCAATTTTCCCTGGACCTTGCACTCTTCTATACTGTGTCAGATTTTAACCTTATACTCGGAGTTACCCCCTTTTACCACGTTATGCAAAGCATCAGAAAAATTCAATACATCCCCAGATTTAAATTTCCACTTTTCCTACTCATCCGTGGACTAATACCTGATAACACTCCTGCCCATTATTATCCAAACAGTCAGATTGACTATGGCTCAACAACAGAGTGACTTTGAGGACAGCCCTGACTAAGCATGGCTCAGTCCTCGGTCTGATGTCTCCCTGACTGATTAACTGTAATCTTTAGACTGTTGGACTGCCCTGAAGGGATGGCCATTACCATATCATCAGACAGCAAAAGCAATGATCCCTGAATAATGATAGGAGCAAGCCATGTACTGACCGTGGCCAAGCCTCCAGACTGTATCTGAATAATTGCTTTGACTAACTATGGTGACAATCTAATCATAGTCCCACTTGACCCTACTGAGGAAAAATTCTCTCTGAATTTCAGACAAGTTATTTTGATTAAAGCACAAACAGTGTGTTTGATGCATAAAGTGCCAAGATATGCTGTAGGTATGACATCGACATTGCACAAGGGCATGCACTAGCATGTCAAACCCCTTGACTGTTCAGTGCTGTTAAGTGTAATAAGCTGCCTTTTTTTCTGTCTCCATTAAAAGCCAATGCAGACTAGAGATGCTGAGAGCTTCAAAGTAAGCACAATGTGAGTCAGTGTTAAGAAAGCAAGCTAAGAGATATAAGATACATGTTGTGCAAATGCATGCGATATCTATGTGTCCCTGATTGCAACATGAGCTGCCAGAAGCGTAGAAGCATAGATTATAAGGGCAGGAGTTGGCCAGAGAGTCACAGAGTCATAGAGATGCACAACACAGAAACCGACCCTTCAGTCCACCTCTTCCATGCTGACCAGGTATCCCAACCTAATTTAGTCCCATTTGCCAGCACTTGACCCACATCCCTCTAAACACTTCCTATTCGTGTACCCATTCAGATGCCTTTTAATTGTTGCAATTGTACCAGCCTCCACCACTTCATCTGGCAGCTCATTCCATGCACGCACTACCCTCTGCATGACAAAGTTGCCCCTTAGGTCCCTTTTGTATCCTTCCCCTCTCACCCTAAACCTATGCCTTCTAGTTCTGAATTCTCCCACAGCAGGAAAAAGACCTTGTCCATTTATCCTATCCATGCCCCTCATGATTTTATAAACCTCTATGAGATCACCCTTCAGCTTTCGATGCTCCACGGAAAACAGCCCTAGTCTATTCAGCTTCTCCATATAGCTCAACTCCACCAACCCCTGCAACATCCTTGTAAATCTTTTCTGAACTTTTTCAAGTTTCATAACATTCTTCCGATAGGAAGGAGACCAGAGTTGCATGCAATATTCCAAACTTGGCCTAACCAACATCCTGTACAGCCACAACATGACCTTCCAACTTCTATATTCAATGCTCTGAGCAATAAACCAAAGCATACCTTCTTCACTCTCCTATCTACCCTCAATCCTACTTTCAAGGCACTATGAACCTGCACTCCAAAGTCTCTTTATTCAGCAACCTCCTCAGGACCTTATCATTAAGTATATAGGTCCTGCTAAGATTTGCTTTCCCAAAATGCAGCACCTCACATTTATCTAAACTTAACTCCATCTGACACTCCTCAGCCCATTGGCCCATCTGATCAAGATCCCATTGTAATCTGAGGTAACCTTCTTCGCTGTCCATTACATCTCCAATTTTGGTGTCATCTGCAAACTTACAAATGATAACTCCTATGTTCCCAGCCAAATCATTTATATAAATGATGAAAAGTAGTGGACCCAGCACTGATCCTTGTGGCACTCCAATGGTCAAAGGCCTCCAGTCTGAAAAACAACACTCCATTACCTTTGAGTCAGTTCTGTATCCAAATGGCTAGTTCTCCCTGTATTCTATGAGATCTAACCTTGCTAACCAGTCTCCCATGGGGAACCTTGTCGAATGCCTTACAGAAGTCCACCATTCTGCCCTCATCGATCCTCTTTGTTACTTCTTCAAAAAATTCAATCAAGTTCTTGAGGCATGATTTCCCATACACAAAGCCATGCTGACTATCCCTAATCAGTCCTTTCTTTTCCAAATAAGCATAAATCCTGTACCTCAGGATTCCCACCAACAACTTGCCCAGTATCGATTTCAGGCTCACCAGCCTATAGTTCCCTGTTGTCCTTACCACACTTCTTAAATAATGGTACCACATTAGCCAACCTCCAGTCTTTTAGCACCTCAACTGTGACTATCAATGATCCAAATATCTCAGTAAGGGGCCCAGCAATCACTTCCCTGGCTTCCCACAGAGTTCTAGAGTACAGTCTGAGACTGTTACAGTTGAGAAAAGAGGCGAGTCAAACTGTCAGGACAGGCAGCAGCAAAGCAGACAGCAAGATAGGACTGATAAATTGCACTGCATTTATTTCAATGCAAGAAACCTAACAAGGAAGGCAGATGAACTCAAGGCATGGTTAGGAACATGGGACTGTAATATCATTGCAATTACAGAAACGTGGCTCAGGGATGGACAGGATTGGCAGCTTAATGTTCCAGGATATAAATGCCACAGATAGGATAGAAAGGGAAGCAAGAGAAGAGGAGGAGTGCTGTTTTTGATAAGGAATAGCATTAAGGCTATACTTAGGGAGGATATTCCCGGAAATATATCCAAGGAAGTTATTTAGGTGGAATTGAGAAATAAGAAAGGGATGATCACCTTATTTGGATTGTATTATAGATTGTATTCATCAGGACCTGGGGAGTTATCCATCTTTATGCATTTCAAGGCACCCAGCATTTCCTTCTCTGTAATATGGACATTTTTCAAGATGGCGACATCTATTTCTCCACATTGTATATCTTTCACGTCCTTCTCCACAGGAAACGCTGATGCAAAATACTCATTTAGTGTCTCCACTTTCTCCTGCGGCTCTACACAAAGGTTGCCTTGTTGATCTTTGAGAGGCCCTATTCTCTCCCTAGTTACCCTTTTTGTCCTTAATGTATTTGTAAAAAACCCTTTGGATTCTCCTTAACTCTATTTGCCAAAGCTTTCTCATGTCCCCTTTTTGCCCTCCTGATTTCCCTCTTAAGTATACTCCTACTGCCTTTATACTTTTCGAAGGATTCACTCGATCTCTCCTGTTTATACCTGACATATGCTTCCTTCTTTTTCTTAATGAAATCCTCACTTTCTCTAGTTATCCAGCATTTCCTGCATATACCAGCCTTTCCTTTCACCCTAACAGGAATACACTATCTCTGGATTCTCATTATCTCATTTCTGAAGGCTACCCAGTTTCCAGCCGTCCCTTTAACTGTGAACATCTGCCCTCAGTCAGCTTTTGAAAGTTCTTGCCTAATACCGTCAAAATTAGCCTTTCTCCAATTTAGAGCTTCAATTGTTAGATCTGGTTTACTTTTCCATCACTATTTTAAAACTAATAGAATTGTAGTCGCTGGCCCCAAAGTGCTCCCCCACTGACACCCTAAGTTTTGCACCTTCTCTAGTAGGTACATCCACATACTGACTCAGAAAAGTTTCTTTGGACACTCTTGACAAATTCCTCTCCATCTAAACCCTCAACACTATGGCAGTTCCAGTCTATGTTTGCAAAGTTAAAATCCCCTATGATAACCATGCTATTATTCTTACAAATAACTGAAATCTTCTTATAAATTTGTTTCTCAATTTCCCACTGACAATTAGGAGGTGATCATCCCTTTCTTATTTCTCAGTTCCACCCAAATAACTTCCTTGGATGTATTTCCAGGAATATCCTCCCTAAGTACAGCTTAATGCTATCCCTTAATGCAATCCCCCTCCTCTCTTGCCTCCCTTTCTGTCCTTCCTGTAGCATTTGTACCTTGGAACATTAAGCTGCCAATCCTGTCCATCCCTGAAGCACATTTCTGTAATTGCTATAATATCCCAGTAACATGCCCTGAGTTCATCGGCCTCCCTGTTAGACTCCTTGCATTGAAATAAATGCAGTGCCATTGATCAGTCCTACCTTGTTGTCTGCTTTGTTTCTGTCTGTCCTGACTGTACCAGTCTCAGACTGATCTCTTTCTTCACTATCTCCCTGGGTCCCACCCCCTTCTTACTCGTTTGAATCCTCCCAAGCAGCTCAAGCAAATCTCCCTGCAGTATACTAGTCCCCTTTCAATTCAGGTGCAATCCATCCTTCCTGTACAGGTCACTTCTACCCCAGAAAAGATTCCAATGATCCAAAAATGTGGATTCTTCTCCCATACACCAGCTCTTCAGTCACACATTCATCTGCCCTATTCTCCTCTTCCTACCTTCACTAGCTCGTAACCCTGGGAGTAATCCAGATATTACTACCCTCGAGGACCTCCTTTTTAAATTCCTGCCTAACTTTCTGTATTCTCCCTTCAGAATCTTATTGTTTTCTCTTCTTATGTTGTTGGTACCAATATGTACAATGACTTCCTGCTGGTCCCTCTCCCCTTTGAGAACATTTTGCACCCTCTCTGAGATATCCTTGATCCTGGCACCAGGGAAGCAACATACTATTCTGATTTTTCGCTGCTGGCCGCAAAAATGTCTGTCTGTACCTTGGACTAGACAGACCCTTAACACAATTGATCACTTGGAGTCTGATGTACCCCGCATTACATTATAGCCAGTCTCTATACTAGAAACTTTGCTGTTCATGCTACATTCCCCTGAAAATCCATCACCCTCTACATTTTCCAAAACAGCATACTTGTTTGAAATGGGGATAGCCACAGCAGACTCCTGTACTACCTACCTACTTCTCTTACCTTTCTTGGAGTTAACCCATCCACCTGACTGTATCTGTGTCTTTTCTCTCTTCCTATAACTGCCATCTATCACATCCCCTTGCTCTTATAAATTCCTCATTGCCTCTAACTGTCACTCCAACTGATCATTCCATCTAACAGTATTCGCAAACAATGACATTTAGTGCAGATATAATCCTCAGTAACCCTTAAACTCTCATGAAACTCTCACATCTGACAGGAAGAGCATATCACTCTACTGAAGGCCATTTTGCTCCTTCTAATCTACAGAACCAGAAAACAGCTCTGTCTTATTGCTCTACAAAACACTGCTCCAGGCTAACTTAATACTTATGGCTTATATTTTTAAAAGTTAATTAAGAGACAGATCCCAATGAAAACATATAATCAAGAAAGAACCCACTCTACTCACTATTGTAGACTTACAGCAAGGCTATACTTAAAACTATTCACTTATCTGTTTCTGTGCGGTGACCTCTCCCAAACACGTTCCTCCAAGATCAGTTGTGAACTTTGCTGTTTGGTAAGTTTTCCTAGATACACTCCGCTGTCCAGTGATACATAAATTCAAACAGCAAAGGCAGTAACTGCGCAGATTTACTGCTGTGTCAGTTAGCAGTGTGGGTTTCTTTCTCTCTCTCCTTTACAGATCATTTAGCATTTTAAGCCTGCTCTGCCATTCAGCAAGCTCATAGCTGATTGTCAAACTCAGTATCTGCATTCCTGCTTTCTCCCAATACCCCATGATCCCTTCAACCCTAAGAACTGTATTTAACTCCTATTTGAAAACATTCAATGTTTTGACATCAATCACTTTTTTTCTGGCAGAGAATTCCACAGGTTCCACACTATCTGGTTGAAGAAATTTCTCCTCATCTCAGTCCTAAAGAGCCTATCCATTTCCTTAGACTATGACAAGGGAAGCATTCATGGCATAAATATCCGTGAGCTCGAAAATGAAGTCCTGGAGAGCTATTGTAGTGTGACAGTTGTTCTGAAAGTAGCTGTGATGATGCAGGGATGCAGGGTGGTTTGGTGATGCCAGTTGGCATGGAGGAAGAGTGAAAGACTACAATGGCAGTAGAGCATACAGGAAATGCTCGTGACAGTGAAACTAGATGAAGAGTCAGAGAAGCAAACATTGAGCTGTGGCATCAGATAACCATTCTAACTTTCACTTTGGGAATTTAGACCATTTGCATCTTGGGGAAGAAGGAGAGGAAGGGAAACTGTATAGAAATAATATTTAATATTAATGAGACTCAAATGCATAGAAACACATTGGTTGCTACACATTTTAGTGAGATTCAGAACTCACCACATAAACCTTCAAAACATAATCTGAATTTCTTTCTTGACATCAGGAATCTGATTTTTCATTCTTTCATAATCATAATAGACAATGTGAAGATTATTTTTTAAAAGTTATATAATGCTATCTCCCATAAAACTTCTTACAAAAGCTGTTACCATCTCATAATTTGATTTGTGTAAATAGGCCAATGGAAATCATCAATGACCTTATATGATGTTAATGTAGAGGATGCATCACCCATAAAACAACATCTTTATAGACTCAACCCAGAGAAGCTAGTTCAGGTGACAGAATGAAATAATGTTCATGATGCACAATGATGTTACTAAATCAATTATAGTTGGGTTTACCCACTATTATGGTGCTGAAGCTAAATATATCACAATGATAGTGTATCAATTATTGCAAGTTCCATTTGGTTACAAGAGTAGATTCGTATCCAATTCCACAGTTGAAGAAGTGTAATAAGAGGACTGGACAAGCAAGGTTTGTTACAAAAAAACATTTATTAAAGGGATATTGGCAAGTTCCATTGATTGATATGGCCAAAGGCAAATTAGTTTTCATAACACTTGGTGGATTCCATCAATGTAAAAATCATGCCATTCGGAATGAAAAATACACTAGCAATATTTCAAAGATTAACCAGTAAAATCATTGAAAGATTATACAACTGCAGTTTCCAAATCCTGCTGCTTACCTACGGGAGTGCTGCCATCTGGAAACTGTGCTCCTCAGCTGTGGATGGAGTAAGGAAAGATGGCAGAGAAGGAGAGAACAACCCGGATGTTGTTGTGAATGGAACAGTGGAGAGGAGAGGGGTCACCTCATGGATGACCAGCAGAAGAGGTCAGGCCACCATGCAATGCCAGTGTCAGATAGTGACACCTGGATCAGTGTCATCCCCAGTGATGATAAGGACTGCGTGACAGTTCAGAAAGAAAGTCAATGATCGTCTGCACTTTGTCCTGATAAGTGCAATACCCTGCTGTCTGCTTCCCTACACTTACCTATGCCTCACACCTATCTCCCAACAATCCTTTTGATCTGACAACCCGTCTTTGCATACCACGCCCTCTCTCATTTTCTCAAGTGGGGAAGCTGCATCTTCAAGCTTTCTGAGGAAAAGATTCTTGCCATAGCAGTTGAAAACAAGGCTTACTTCTTTAGGGTTATTGAAATATCCATGTCCCAACAAACAAGCAAATAACATTTGTTATTTCCACTGCAACAGTGATATTGACAAGGCATCAAGCACCAGGACTATCCAGTGGCTACAATGCTTTCTACCTCATAAGTTTTACAGGTAGACCCATGTACCAAGCACTAGCATGTGTCTTGCAAAGAGTGTCCGCTAACCCCTCATTTCCCCTTAATTGCTTGAACGAAGATGATGAGATGACCATGACCCACCTATTTGAGTGACCTGCTCTACCCTCACCTTCCCAGACCCCTGTCTGGTTGACAGACATGGCTCCAACTATGACAGTCCTTGAACCACCACTTCCCGCACCCCAACCTCAGACTGGCACATATGGAGAGACAGGGCTGATTGTGTCCTGTTCTATGGAGCAAGATTCATGGTCCTCTGTGTAATGCCACCCTGAGCAGACACTTGACCCTGGCTGAAACCCAGGACAGGTATAGGAGGCTGACCTTGGTGAACCTGAATGACGACTTCACTGCAAACCACTCCCAAAACTTTCAGAGATGTTCCATTGCCCGCTTTGGATGCTGTCTGTTTGGCATGAACACTGAGGTTATGTGATGTGGATGCTAGAGAGACATGGCATACCGATGTGTGACAAGACACATGTGCCTCTGACTGTGGATTGCTTAGCAGTACAACCACCTGCCTGGTTGGGCGACTGAACCAATTGCCGATGCAAGTCACAGTAGGACAAGACAAGGCATGCTGCAAGTTAGCCATGAGGCACTAAATGAATGTGCTCTGAGTGAGCAAGTGAGCAGCCCTGTTACACAGTCTGATCCATGCTATATGATAGGTTCTTTTTCCTGTACAATATTCATAACTGATGCAGCCTTGCCTTGCTGCTTGCCAGTGCCCAATAGACCAGTCTACTTTTACAGGGCACGGTGCCAGTGCATTATAGGATGCCAGGATGGTTGGAATGATTCCCTGAAAGTGAATTTCCAATGTTTGAATTGGAAGAGTACGTGTAACATGAGTTGGTGGATGTGCCCTGCTGTGTAATTTGTCCATGGGGAAGATGGAGGTCTTTTTTTTAGATTAGATTACTTAGATTAGATTACTTACAGTGTGGAAACAGGCCCTTCGACCCAACAAGTCCACACCGCCCCGCCGAAGCGCAACCCACCCATGCCCCTACATTTACCCCTTACCTAAGGCTACGGGCAATTTAGCATGGCCAATTCACCTGACCTGCACATCTTTGGACTGTGGGAGGAAACCGGAGCACCCGGAGGAAACCCACACAGACACGGGGAGAATGTGCAAACTCCACACAGTCAGTCGCCTGAGGCGGGAATTGAACCCGGGTCTCTGGCGCTGTGAGGCAGCAGTGCTAACCACTGTGCCACCGTGCCACCGTGCCGTCTTCTGGAGCAAGCAATGAACTGAACATGTCAGGTACCTGCTCTGGCTTCCATGTCCAGATTTACCAAAAGCTGGGTTGTCTGGTGAGTTTGACAAGATCACAAGCTGTGATGAGTGGGATTTTAACAAGGCGTTTAAGGGACATCAACTGGGAACTTAATGCCTCCAAGCTGCTTGAGGACAATGAACCTCAACTGGAATGATGTTGACATTGAGACCAGTTTGGCAGAGCATCTCATCTGATTCTACCACTCATCATGTCATAGTCCATGCAAATCAGAGCCTGATTTTTTTAAAATTTTCTAGGAGAAAGTGAAGACTGCAGATGCTGGAGATCAGAGCTGAAAATGTGTTGCTGGAAAAGCGCAGCAGGTCAGGCAGCATCCAAGGAGCAGGAGAATCGACGTTTCGGGCATGTGCCTTTCTTCAGGAATGGGCCATTCCTGAAGAAGGGCTCATACCCGAAACGTTGATTCTCCTGCTCCTTGGATGCTGCCTGACCTGCTGCACTTTTCCAGCATCACATTTTCAGCTTTTTTAAAATTTTGTATATTAAGGAGGAAGACATGTTTAATCACTTTTAGAGTTTCATTTGTGAACTTGGGCGATGGCACTGTAAACTCTCGAAATCTTTTTTGTTCACATTTCAATGAAGTTTTGCAACCTTGACTTGAAGAACTGGGGGGTTAACTGTTCAGTTTATTCCCAAAAAAAGGTAGAAGAAACAAAAAAAACCTCTGCTATTGTCTAGTAACAGGCATCTAGACACACAGAGGAGCAGAATAGTCCAGAAAGTCAATCAGTCTTTGAGTGGAGTATGTCAGAGAGTGAAGGGTTGCTGGACAATGGGTTTAGGGGACTTGTAATTTTTCCGCTGCTAAAATAATAGTTTTATTTACACTTTGTTTTCAGGCATGCAGGGAGAGGCATTAGTTGCAGGGATAAAATCTAATAACTGCACAAAAATTCTCTGAAAGGACATTGGTTGCAGCTGTATCAGCCTGAGACTGAGCAAGGCATCTTCAAGTGAGAAAGTGATGAATCTTCACTGAGGTTTAGGTGTTTATAAGAATTTTGCTAGAATAAGAGGTCTAGTGTGAATGTAACTCCTTTGCTGATAGCTGTGATGAAGTATTTCTGATCTTTCTTTATGTCTAATGTAATATTGTTTTTTTAAACTTTGTTTAAAAAATATTTTATTTTTTATATTCAAAGTACACTGATAGCCTCTAGTGCAATACTTCCCAAACAGTTTCTCACTGTGGCTCTATTTCAAAGCTTGGTGAAAAACTGCGAGGGTTGGGATAGAGCTATGTGGGGAGGGAAGATTTGTGAGACGGAGAAAGGATGGATGATGAGGGTGAAACTATTTGGTAGCTTTTTGGTGGCTAGTACTGTCATGCAACATGTGATTCTGTTTGGTGTCCCACCTACCAATTTGGGGAGCCCTAATCTAGTGAATGTGCTCAGTAACTTGACCTCCAGACTTAAAAAAAAGTTAGGATTTAACAAGGCAAGTTTCAGTCTTGAATCTGACTTGTTCAATATTAACATTAACTAGGTTCATATTGACAGTTACTTAATCAACCATCTTCTTTCCCCAACATTTTGAAATTTGTTATAGCTCATGTATATATTACATCCTGGTAATGATCCCATTACATTTATTATCTCACTGCTAATTGTTGCCTTCAAATTTCCTGCAAAACTCACAGTATTTGAACTATAACTGTTTTTTTCATCATTTTTCATTATATTATATAATGTAAGTTGATCAATCAATAATAGGTAATTTAGTTGTGTTTTTAATTGTAATAGATAGTCAACTATCATCCTTCTTCATGCAGCTTGAGCCTTTTACTTAGTACTGGGCCTGATGATGATTCATCAATTAGAATTGTTGCTGAGGTTTTGAATGTCATTGTGTCTAATTGAAGTATTCTTCATGAAGACTCCTTTCAAACTGTTACCTCAAGTAGTTAATTGCTGGTGCAATTATATTCCACAGTAAAGCTGATCATTAATCTTTTATTGCATCACTTGTGTGTTTATGTTTGTTGATGATTGATGGTTAATTACCATTTTAACATAAACAAAACAAAACTGAGATTATATGGCACAATGACCCTTTTCCTGTATTTTCGTTCTCTGATTTATGCTGAGTGAACATCTTTATGCACAAGGTCTTCTGTCTTCAGAAGTCTGCATGGAGAATTTGAGTCAGATTTGACATTAAAATTGTTGAAAATTTAACTTTGCAATTTTATTCCTCTCTGATTAAAAACCAAATATTCAGCTTGAATATAAATTGCTCACAAATGATAAAGCTGCTTGACCAGTATACCATTATCAAAGTTGAAAGATAACTATATTTCTATAAAATCAAAGTGAAAATTAATAAGACAAATTGCTGAGAGAATTTACCTTTTTTAACAAAATTAAATCTCATGTAAGTGTATATGTTTGGCCACGTAAAGAGCTGACCTTATTTTATTAAATTCCCTTCTTAATATGGTTCATGTCCTTGATGCATGTAAGAATGGATATGCATAATACTTGAAAGTAATAGGACAGAATGCAGTTTATTTACAGAAACATACAAAAAAATTACAGTATCCATCATTTGTAAGAGGTTGATTAAAAAATTAATTAGAAGTTTCAGAAGTTTATTCTTGTTACTAGACATAAAGCATAAAAAAAAGATTAGAGAAAATATGATTATTAATAGTGCTATAAGCCATTCTTGGCAGCTTTATTTGTAAGTGAGGTGTTTATTTCTGTGATAATTCTTGGTAGCTATTTCTCAAATCATGAGGCTGTAAACACATCATAAATACTATAAGGCAATTAACCATTAACTTATTACAGTGGCTAACAAGTAAATGAAGATAAATTGTATGAAAATCAAGTAGCTATTGGTTTTACATTAACTTTTGTGTATTTTCATCACAGTGCCATCACTGAGTGTACAATAAGTTACACATTTGGACTCCTTTTTCAATTTGCTTCAATTATCCAGTACAGTAAATAACATCAAAATGAAAGTTTCTGCATAAAAGAATTATCAATCATACTTACGTGGTTTAAAGAATCTTTAAACCACTTGGTTTAGTTGTGTTGTTAATTGTAATAGATTGTCAACCATCATCCTTCTTCATGCAGCTTGAGCTTTTGACTTAGTACTGGGCCTGATAATGATTCATCAACAGCCTTGAATGACTTCACATTTACCAAGAGTAAAATGTTAGAAACCAGCCATTTGTGTATTGGAATGGTTGAGTTTATGGACAACAAAGGCTTGAATGAGGGTTTCAGGGTCAGATAAACTGAGACAGTGCTCTAGTTGAATGATATTATGGAGTGGCAATTTCTGGAGCACAAGTCATCAGTACTATTTTCAGAATGTTGCGGTTTAAAGAATCTTTAAACCACACAATATGTAGGAGTGTGTTGATCTTGTTTTTTTGATTATTGGACATCTTTAACGATTTTCAGAACTCCTAAATGTGGTCAGCAAGCAGAGGAAGAAGTGATTGTAATGCAGATGTCATATCTGACCACAGAGGATACTTACAAGATAACTTCAATCTCTTTGCTTATTGGAACCATTGGCAGAGTTTTAGCTACAAGATTAAGCAAAGGGATAAGCATACAATGGTGGTGTTTGGATGGAAATGAGAATGAGAAAACCCAAATAGTTTCAGGTTGGAAACCAGGCAAGATTCCATCTATTTTCAAGTTTCACTAGGAAGGGATCAGAGGTCTGAATTAAATTCAGATACATCATTGAAATTGTTGAAAATTTATCTTTGCAATATTTAGTCATAGAATAGTATAGAATCTTCTATAATGTGGAAGTACGTCATTCGGCTCATCGAGTCCACACAGACCCTCGCAAAGCATCCCACCCAGACCCACCCTACTACCTTATCCCTATAACCCTGCATTTCCCATGGCTAATCCACCTAATGTACACAGCTTTGGACCATGGTGGGTGGACTGGAGCACCTGGAGGAAACCCATCCAGATATGGGGGAATGTGTAAACTCCAGATATTCTTGGGTCAGGATCTCGGACAGGATCAGACAACAGACATTTGTCCAAGAGTGGAATCAAAGCCAGTTGCTGATGCTGTGAGGCGGCAATACTAACCAATGAGCCACCGTGCCACCCAAAGATAATCCTGACTTGTTAAGAGGCCATATATATTTAGCTAGAATATAAAAAGTGCGCATTGTTTAAAAATGTAAAATGTATACCATCAAAGTTAAAGTACTATTTCTAATAAAGCAAAGTGATCTGTTTAAATATGAGACATTTATGAAGGAAATGTGAGAACTAGGCAACTGATTCTTATTTTAACCCAGCCCGTTGAAAGCCAGAGCTCAGCGGGCATTCTGTGATCTCACCAGGCAAATCATGTGACAGCAAAGTAAGGAGCCATCATTCATTGAAACAGGCAGGGAAACACTTAAACAGTGAAAGTGAACCATTGTGACTCCTCCAAGGTGAGATTTGGTGATCATAGTGCTTCTTTTAAGAGTTTGCTTTTACTGCTTGACAGCTGATTTCAAGCTTCTGTTGGATACCAAGTCACTTACCTTAGACCTCACCTTCAACTGCACTGTCTTGCTGTTAGCTTTCACCAGAACATGGGAGCAGCTCATTCAGTTCTACCCTACATCTCTGATGAGGAAGAAAAATATACAAACAAGAACAGCAATAGCACCAAAACAACAGGAGCCCTGCCAGCAGGAGTAACAACTACCATGTCTGACAACTGCAGCCTCTACCATGATCCAGACCCAAGAGTATCAGAATGCTCTCTTGATAAAATACAATCTTTCAACATTTGCAACACATACCATTCTGCAGGACAAAGGGGATTAACACAGAGGTCCAGCTGAAAGGAGGCCAGATCCAAATGCAGAATCCACAGGAACGCAGAGGAACAGCTCTCTTGACATGTGTGAACATCAGAGTCTCAGAAGATTTAGGCTTTCACTGCAGGCCTTTACTGATATTAATAGACTTTTGAAACAAGAAAATCTTCCTGTGCACCAGGGTGGGTACACGCTGCCAGTGGCCATCAAGATGCCTGTCACTGGAGGGCAGCACTGCTCTCCTGGACACAGGCAGAAATCACAACTCGTAATGATTAAAGGTCCGTTGGCCAAAAACATTAAAGCAGGTGAATCAGCCAATCAGAGGCAGTTACACCCCTCAATTTTATGCTGGAGTGCAGCCGGCCAACTCTCAGTGTACGATCCAACATTATGCACATATGCCTTTTGAACATGGCCATGCATGAGAATGTTTAAAATGTCTTCTATGAGTTGGATCAGTTTAATCTGCTGTGCATTACTAGCCTTTTCTGTAAATTCAAAGCTGCACTGAGTTTAAAGCCAAAAATGCTTTCAGACTGCTTTTTGTTTCCAAGTTCTACCCATGTATTGACTACTGTACATTTTATGTACTTTACACCGTGAAGTTCAACAGTCCACCGAATTCAGATTATTACTATGTCTGATACTCTCACAGAAACAAGACGGCAAAGGCATTCATTATCTGAAATGTGAAAATAGCTAGGAAGATTCAGAACTAGGCTGGTGCTTTCTCTGTATTGTGAATTTGGCCTTAAAGTAGATCAAAAAATGATCCCAACATACAATTTGTATTCAGTATTTGAACAAAACCAAAGTTGTTTGCATCTGTGCTATCTCTGAAATGCAAACACATTTCAAATGTTTGTATATTTTTTCAGTACAGTGCAGTGTTTCACTTGGAGCTGGAGTATTGGTCACTGTCTTTGTCCCATCTGGCACAGCTCCCCAACAGCAACAGTCTCACAGTGGCCTGGATGTCCAAGGAGCTGATGGTGCTGCACTTGTTGTAATGGGCCAGGCAGGAAGCGTCCCCCATGATGAACTTGAAAATATTGTTGACAAATTAGTTCATGACGCTTATAGCCTTGGAGGAGATGCCACTGACAGGGTGATTTTGTTACATTCTGCTTCACGTCAACTTACAGAAATTTTCAGACAATATTTCTGGGACACACACGCACCAATCAACTCCACCACCCTATGGCCAACCACTTCAATTCCCCCTCCCACTCTGTCAAGGACATGCAAGTCCTGGGTCTCCTGCACCACCAAATTCTAGCCACCTGACGCCTGGAAGAAGAACGCCTCAACTTATGCCTTGGGACCCTCCAACCACGTGGGATCAATGTGGATTTCACCAGTTTCCTGATCTCCCCTCCCCCACCTTATTCCATATCCAACCTTCCAGCTAGGCACCTGACAAAGAGCTTATGCTCGAAATGTTGACTCTCCTGCTCCTTGGATGCAGCCTGACCAGCTGTGCTTTTCCAGCAACACACGTTTTGACTCTGATTCTGCTTCATTACTTTGTAGATGTAGTATCTTTAAATAATTTTAAGGTAGAAGTAGATAGATTCTTGATTACCAAGGGGTGAAAGCTTATCAGGGATATACAGGAATGTGGAGTTATGGTTAAATTCAGATAAGTTATGATCTTATTGAAGCACAGACTACGCTCAAATGTCTTGTTTATATGTAAGCATCACAAAGTGTGCTTTACAGAAGCACTTGGAATTAGAATATGACACTGAGCCATTTAATGAGATACTAGGTCAGATGATAAGTAGCTTTGCAAAGGTGAAGAGTTTTTTAAAATGCATTCATGCGACGTGAGCATTGCTTATTAGGCCAGCATTTATCGTCAATCCTTAATTGTCCAAAGGGCAGGCAAACGTCAAAAATATTGTTGTGTCACATAGAATCATAAAATCATAGAATCCCTACAGTGTGAAAACAGGCCTTTCAGCCCAACAAATCAACACTGACCCTCCAAAGAGTATCCCACCCAAACCCATTCCCCTATCCTATTAATCTACATTTATCCTTGACTAGTACACCTAACCTACACATTTCTGAACATTATGGACAGTTTAGCATGGCCAATTCACCTAACTTGCACATCTTTGGATTGTGTGAGGAAACTGCAGCACTTGGAGGAAACCCACACAGGCACTTGTAGGCCAGACCAGATAAGAATGGCAATCTTGTTCCCTAAAGAGCATTAGAATTTCTTTAAGGAGTTTAATAAGTGTCATAAAGGAGGAAAGTGAGGTAGAGAGTTGAAAAAGTGCATGGATGGAACTTCAAAACTTGGGAATTGGGCAACTGAAGAGATGTACACAGTGGAGCAATTATATCATGAAATATAAGATGCCAGAACTAGAAGAACATTGGAATATTGGAGGGTTGTGGGATGGAAAGGGATTGCAAGGCCAAGGCCATGAAGGGTTTTGCAAACATAGATTACAATTTTGAAGGCAACATGTTGCTTGACTGACAGCCAATGTAAGTCAGTGAACACAGGGACAACAGAGAAACAGGACTTGCGGTGGGTAGCACAGCCTTAGATGGCTTCATGTTTACCAAGAATAAAATGTTAGAAACCAGCCATTTGTGTATTGGAATGGTTGAGTTTATGGGCAACAAAGGCTTGAATGAGGGTTTCAGGGTCAGATAAACTGAGACAGTGCTCTAGTTCGATGATGTTATGGAGTGGCAAGTTCTGAAGCACAAGTCATCAGTACTATTTTCAGAATGTTGTCAGGGCCCATAGTCTTTGCAGTATCCAGTGTCTCCAGCCTTTTGTTGATATCATATGGAGGGAATCAAATTGGCTGAAGACTCGTAATTGTAATACGGAGGAGCAGTGGAGGAGGCCGAGATGGATCATCCACTCAGTACTTCAGGCTGCGAAAGATTCAGCTATTTTGTCAATGAATGTCCCTCTGCCATAAGATCTGAAGTGGGAATGTTTGCCAATGATTACACAATGACTCATCACACATGACTCCTCAGATACTGAAGCAAGTATTGATGTCCAAATGCACAAAGATCTGGACAATATCCATGTTTCAGCTGACATGTGGTGAGTAACATTCGCGTCACACAAATGCCAGGCTATGACCATCACCAATAAGAGACAATCTAACCACCAACTTTGATATTCCATAGTGTTACCATCACTGAATTCTCCCACTAGCAACATCTTTGGGGTTATCATTGACCAAAAACTCAACTGGACTCACCACATAAACACAGTGGCTACAACAGCAAGTCAGAGGCTAGGAATACTAAGGAGTATGATGGAATACTCCTCACATGCCTGGACAAGTGCAGCCCAAATAACGTCCAAGAGGCTTGACACAATCCAGAATAAAGCAGTCCGCTTGATTGGTACTGTGTCCACAAGCAACCACTCCCTGTACCACCGACACTCAGTGCCAGCAGTGTGTTCTATTGACTAGATGCACTGTAGAAATTTGTCAAAGATCTACAGACAGCACCTTCCAAACCCACGACCGACTTCCGTCTAGAAGGACAAGGGCAGCAGATATATGGGAACACCATCACCTTCAAATTCCCATCAAAGCTACTCACTATCCTGACTTGGAAATATATCACTGATCCTTCACTGTAGTGGGACCAAAATCCTGGCATTCCCTCTCTAATGGCATTGTGGGTCAACCCACAGCAGGTGGATCACAGCAGTTAATGAAGGCAGCTTTGTGCCACCTTCTCAAGGACAACTAGGAATGGGTAATAAATGCTGGCCACAAATCAATTAATTTTAAAAAAAGGTGGATATAGGTGTTCTTAGTCATAGCACAAATATGAAGTCGGTAGCATGTCCCAGGATGAAAGATGATACTAAGATTGTGAACAGATGGACTTAATCTCAGACTGATGTCAAGGAGAGGGATGGAGCTGGGGCAAGGAATTTGAAATGAGAGATAAAAACAATGTCTTCCATCTTCCAAATGTAGTATTTAATTGGAGGAAATTTCTGCTCATCTAGTACTGAATGTCAGATTATCAGTCTCATAATTTACCAACAGTGGAACAGTCAAGAGAAATGGTGGTGAGGCAGAGTAAGTAACATCAGTTTACATGTGATAGCATTTCAGACGATTTTGCTGAGGAGCAACATGTTGGCAAAATTAGGAGGACATCAAGAATAGATCCTCTGGGAACTTCAGAGGTAATGATGCACGAACAAGATGAAAAGCCTACTCATTCTCTGGCTATGATTAGATTGATAAGAATGGAACCACAAGAGGGCAGTTCCACCCAGATGGACAAGTGGGGAGTAGTTTTGGAGAAGGTATCTTAATTGAGTCAAGAATTGCAGATAGGTTGTGAAGGATGTAAAGCGAATGTTTACCTTTGTCTCAGTCACATAGGACATCATTTGTGATTTTTATAAGAGCCGTTTTGGCACTGTGGCAAATTGAAAAACTGATTAGAGCAATTTAAACATGGAGCTCCAGAAGATATTAGAAAAGATTTCAGAGGCAGCAGTGTGTTCAAGGAATTTGAGAGTGAAAGAGAAATTGGAGATGGAATGGTAATTAGTAATGATGGTGGAATCAACGGTTGAATTATTGAGAAGATAGATAATGATATAAAAAAAAGAGAATTAATGTCAGCAGCCATTCTACCTGTCATCTATTTAAATATAGAGCTGAAAATGTGTTGCTGGAAAAGCGCAGCAGGTCAGGCAGCATCCAAGGAGCAGGAGAATCGACGTTTCGGACATGAGCCCTTCTTCAGGAATTCCAGCTCTGATCTCCAGCATCTGCAGACCTCACTTTCTCCTAATCTATTTAAATATAGCAGTGTTTAGATATAGGCCCAATTTTTGACACAATAGAGACCCTCCGCTAAATGGCAGAAATGGCCCGAAGTTACAAATCTCATCCCAAAACTTGGTACTTTTTTTTGGAGCATGCATGAAGTCAGTCTGGCTTTGCATAAGCATACTTTACAGTCACAACTGTACCATCCAAATAGAGTCTTGGCATCCTTGATGCATTGATATCAAAACGTGCAATTGGACTTGCTAAGGGCAAGCCTGAACTTTGTAGATCAATTTAGGTAACCAGGATACATGTTTGGATTAGACCAAGGGTATACTCCTTGGACAACTTTGGGGTGGGATTGGGTATTCAGGAAATCTTGCGGGTGAGTGTCTCGTCAATACCCTTTGGGGAGTCGGGGTCACGTTCCCACTAGGGTGGTCAGGTACTCTTGGGGAAGATCAGTTAGCCATTAGTATTGTTAACATTAGAGAAGATTGTGTCTTAATGAGTTCATAAAAACTATGAAGTTGTCAAAGAAGTTAAAACTTGTCAAGAACTTTGAAGAAGTGTCAAACGTATCAAGAACTAATGGAACTTGTAAAGAACTACCAATGTTTTTTATGAATGAAAGTGCTTTTCCCAAAATTGTTGGCAATTTCATGTGTGTCTTTTAGGGAAGGAAATTGCCATCCTTTCCCGGTTGGGCCTACATGCGACTGTCGACCCACAGCAATGTGGTTGACTCTTAACTGTCCCTCCAGGTAATCAGGGACGGGCAATAAATACTGGCCTAGCCATTGAGGCCCTCATCCTGTGAGTGGATAAAAAAAACCTAGTTGGTTTGCTTTTGTTTATTGGTCAAAGTATTGAGCACTGGAGTTGGAAGGTCATGTTGCGGCTGTACAGGACATTGGTTAGGCCACTGTTGGAATACTGCGTGCCACTCTGGTCTCCTTGCTATCGTAAAGATGCTGTGAAACTTGACAGGGTTCAGAAAAGATTTACAAGGATGTTGCCAGGGTTGGAGGATTTGAGCTATAGGGAGAGGCTGAACAGGCTGGAGTTGTTTTCCCTGGAGCATTGGAGGCTGAGGGGTGACCTTATAGAGGTTTACAAAATTATGAGGGGCATGGATATGCTGGCAGGTGGGACTAGATTGGGTTGGGATATCTGGTCGGCATGGACAAGGTGGACCGAAGGGTCCGTTTCCACGCTGTACATCTCTATGACTCTATGACTCTAAGTAATAGGTTTTTATATTTTCTCTTTTTTACTAATGAATACTGGGGTGGTATGGCATAACAGGCAAAGTGGAAAGATTGATATGAGTTGGCAGGGTATATAAGCAATCATGGGCAGAACATGGTATGGAGATACAAAGGCCACGTGGATGGGTAAAGGGATACAAGTTAATAAAAGGGGTATGAGGGACAATGGTCATTAAGTGGCTTGGCTTTACATGGGGAGAGGTGGGGAGGCATGTAGAGTGTGTGTGGATGAGGAACTAAGGCTGAAGGAATATTTTATGTTTTATTTTAATTTTTGGACTATGTGCTGGAGCCTTGAGGCAGACTTCTGTCAAGCCTGCCCCGACAACTAACAGCCTCCTCAGCACTTTTTGGCCAAAATTCCAATTCAGCAGCCAAACATCAAACATACCTGGATCAAAAATAGCAAGTCAGGTAACCATTTTTAACAAATCCAGGATCTCTCTAGCCCTTGTGTGCCTGACCTGGGAAAGAAACTCAATGCCATTATGGTGGTATTCTCTAATGCCAAAGCAAAATGGTGTGCTATCTGGCAATCTGAAATGAAAGTAGAAAATGCTGTGGATACTGATTAAAGGTCACCAGATCATGAATACGAAATAATAACTTGGCTTCTCATAACCATAGATGCCTGCTGTATATTTCCAATATGTTTTGTTTTTATTGCTGGTGTTCTATATTCTAAATTCCACATTCATCAAGGACACACAGCATATGATTCTCTCAACACTGATTCCTACTCAGAGACAAAAATGAAACCATTGCATTCTGAACATCTCTGTAGTAACATACCCTTAAGCTGTACGTTACAGAGCTAGGCATTTAAAATATCTATCATAATGCACAAAGCCTGCATGGCAGATGCTTGCAGATTGAAATTTAATATTTATGCCTGCAAGGAATGAAATCCAGAGGACTTGTAATGTGTGGTGCAAAGCAAAATGTTGACTTAGTGTCATTTACCACTCAAAATTACAGACCTTCGGCTTAATTTTTCACTACTCGAAGGCATCTAATGCTGTGAGTATCATAATATGCATCCGCTCCTTGACAGTTCAGCGACAATAAGTGAAGACAGTGATGTATAATCCTCCAATCTTTCCTTGACACTGGGAGGTGCCAGAACTGTAGAGAATGGCAAATGTAATACCTTTATTCAAAGAAGGGTTTAAGGCCTTTCCTAGTTATGGCAGTCAGTTTAACATGAATAATCAGAAAGAGTTTCAGAATGATAATCAAAAGAGATTTAAGAGGTAATTGGAGATGTTTGAGATAATTAGGAAGAGCCAAGACAGATTTGTAGAAAATAGATGATGCTTGAATACTCGATTGAAGTTTTGAAAAAGTAGGACAGAAGGTCAATGAAAGGAAAGTAATAATTGTTGTCTATATAGATTTTAAGAAAGCCCCTTGCCAAATAAAATGCAACAAACAAAACTCATTTTCATGGAATAGAAGACAGAATTGAGTGAGATGTACAGCGGGGCCTATTCCGATATTGGGAACATCTCATTGTATGTTTTATGTATCTGCCGATTAGTGAGGTGACTGTCTCACTCGGCAACTATGAGTCACCAGTTTAATGGAACTAAGGCTCGTTAAAAACCTTATTAGCAGTCCAAATCAAGTCAGCTTGATAATTCAGCTTCCTATGTTACCAAATGCACCAAATAAGTTAAATGTCAAGAATTTTTGGCACGGATGTCATAACAGATACCTGTTAAGTTCAGCTCCATAAAGGACTGTCATGTTGGACACCAGATGCCAACATCTCAGGGCATGCTTCGTGGGTACAGGGCATATGCACTCCACGTCCATGGACATTGGCATCTAATGCACCAGCCTCCAGCAACTGTCATGGCACAAATCTGATCCAGAAGAGTTAGACTTCTGCATTGCAATGCTGCACCTCAGACTGCACTTAAATTGTGAAGCTATCATTTTAAAGCTGTTACAGGAACACTGTGCAGTCTCAGGGATATGCACCCAGCTCATGCACTAGAGCGGGCTGCATCCCAGGCTGTTTGTTTGCTGTCCCAACACTCACTCACTCTGAGCATTCCTGGGTGATTGCAGCATGTCTATCTTATATTGCCTTACTGGGCTTTATTCCCTCAGCCAAGGTTACTAGGCTCATTTTACTTCTCTCCTGTCTTGCCATTTAACATGGGCTAAAAGAAAGCTAAGCTGAAAATGCGTTGCTGGAAAAGCGCAGCAGGTCAGGCAGCATCCAAGGAACAGGCCGCCTACTTATGGAACGCTTCAGAGAACACCTCTGGGACACCCGGACCAACCAACCCAACCACCCCGTGGCTCAACACTTCAACTCCCCCTCCCACTCCACCAAGCACATGCAGGTCCTTGGACTCCTCCATCGCCAGACCATAGCAACACGACGGTTGGAGGAAGAGCGCCTCATCTTCCGCCTAGAAACCCTCCAACCACAAGGGATGAACTCAGATTTCTCCAGTTTCCTCATTTCCCATCCCCCCACCTTGTCTCAATCAAATCCCTCGAACTCAGCACCGCCTTCCTAACCTGCAATCTTCTTCCTGACCTCTGCGCCTCCACCCCACTCCGGCCTATCACCCTCACCTTGACTTCCTTCCACCTATCGCATTTCCAATGCCCCTCCCCCAAGTCCCTCCTCCCTACCTTTTATCTTAGCCTGCTGGACACACTTTCCTCTTTCCTGAAGAAGGGCTCATGCCCGATTCTCCTGTTTCTTGGATGCTGCCTGACCTGCTGCGCTTTTCCAGCAACACATTTTCAGCTCTGATCTCCAGCATCTGCAGTCCTCACTTTCTCCTAAAAGAAAGCTAACTTGTCCTGGTTGACAGTAAGCCTCAGCCAAGACAGAGGGGATAGTCTTTGCTCGAAGAGTACCAGTAAAATAAATTAAGAGCAGCCAGGAGTTTGGACATAGTCAGTCATTCACTCGGCACGGTCAGGTTCAGAATGTTCTCCATTTCAGGGAAAAGGCATTGAATGTCCTTCTGCACACCACTTATCTTGACTCCTTCTGTCTTAGCTGGATTGTTTTACTCCAGAATGATGAAGGGGCATCTATTCTAGGAGATGAAAGTATATGAGATAGCTGTTACTTTTAGCACATGTGGGGAAGTGTCCTAAGCAATCATCTCCAATAAGAAAGAACCTAAACATCACCTCTTGACATTAAATAGCATTACCATCACTGAATTCCCCACTATCAATACAGAAAAACTGCAGCGAGTAACTCACCTCCTGACTTCCCAATGCCTATTCAACATCTGCCAGGCTCAAGTGAGGACTGTGATGGAATACTTTCCAATTGCCTGAATTGGTGCAGCTCCAACAACACTTAAGAGGCTTTACACCATCTGGGACAAATCAGCTCGCTTGATTGGTGCCACATCCGCAAACATCCATGCCCTCCACCACTGATGCTCAGTAGCAGCGATGTGTACCATCTACAAGACAGTACAGAAATTCACTTTGGTCAGTACATTCAAACACACAACCCATACAAGTTAGAAGGACAAGGGCAATAGATGTATAGGAAGATCACCATTTACAAGTTACCATCCAAGCCACTCACCATCCAGAATTGGAAATATTTCACCATTCATTCAGTGTTACTGGGTCAAAATCCTGTAATTTCTCCCTAAGGGCATTGTAGATCTACCTACAGCACATGACTACAGCAGTTCAAGCAGGCAACTCATCACCACCTTCTCAAATGCATTAAATGCTGGCAAGCGAGTGATACCCTCATCCCACAAAACAATAATTTAATTATTTGCAAAGTGCTGACATTTTAACACCTCAAAGATTTAAGAAAAAAGTACTCATCAATCCATAGACCAATACTCTCTTGCAGCTTTTTGTTAAATGGGTCTGAAAATGACACTGATATGTGACTCAACTCTTTGAAAATGGTTGAAGTAATCATTCGCTTAACACCACTTCACATTATCAGAGTCTGTTTCATTCTTATTAGGTATTATTGTGTTTTAATTGTTGTTAATGCCATAGAAATCTGTTCAAATGCCACAAAGATGCAAATTAATAAATTATGTTGGGCAAATATTACCAACAGTATAGTGACGTTTCTAAATGAAGAAGTGACTCAGAAAACATTGGAATGATACTACTAGATTTGCAAAGTCACCTTCAAATGACAAAAGTGTAAAAATCCAGGAAAAGGAGAATAATTCATGTGTGTGGACTAAATTTAATTGTTTTTCATGAAGTTGGAAAGGATAAGGTGCATAAAACTTGTTTTGTAAAGGGGGCAGATACTGGATGTAGGTTTGCTCACTGAGTTGAAAGATTCATTTCCAGGCGTTTCGTTACCTTACTAGGTAACATCTTCAATGGACCTCTTGCAAAGCAATGCTGAAAATTCCTGCTTTCTATTTAAATGTTTGGGTTTCTTTGGGTTGGTGATGTCATTTCCTGTGGTGATGTTATTTCCTGTTCCTTTTCTCAGGGAAACAGTGTATCAACAAACACATCGAATTAGACCCCATCTACCACCCCCGGAGAAAAGGAACAGAAAGTGACTTCACCACAGGAAATGACATCACCAACCCAAAGAAACCCAAACATATAAATAGAAAACAGGAATTTTCAGCATTGCTTCGCATGAGATCCACTGAATACGTTATCTAGTAAGGTAACGAAACATCTGGAAATGAACCTTTCAGCTCAGCGAACAAACCTATATCCAAAACCTCAACCTGAGCTACAAATCTTCTCAAAACTTGCTGGGGGCAGATACTGTGGGGGCAATTTCTCCCTTTTTCTCACCTCTCAGTTGTCTGCAACAAGATGTATTTTTAAGGAGGTGTTAACTCCTTGAGTTCTGTGATTTTAAAGAACAGCCTCACAAGGCTTTGATGTACACTTAAATCAAAAGGAAGGATAAAACTGTATTTCCACAGCACCTGAAACTAAATGCAACAAACACCATTCCCCAAGCACACACATATACAGAAATGCAACAAGAAAAGATTCCTTCCAAAGATATAACATGCACCGAAAAACAGACCACTTCTTTGCATAGCTCTCAAGTTGTTGCTGCAATATGTTATGGGTCTGAAGGATCTTTATTCATTGAAAGTTAATGGAGGCTGGAAGTTTCTAGTTTTTCAGTCAAAATTATAGGTGAATCTCTGCAATGAGGAAATGTAATCTTGCAGTTAAGAACAAATTTAACCCTTTTCACTGCCTGGGATGAATTTCTTTTTCAGGCAGAGTTTGTTAGGGTAAAATCCCTCCTTCGGAGGTGTTGGCTCCAAACTAACGTGCTAGGTAGCCATTGTAATTGAATAAGGTATCAGATCCTTTTCCAACCAGATTCAGTTATGCAATGACAGGAATGATGTATTCCATTGTCCATGCAGTGGATTGAGACAGATGCAACTGGCTCATTATGGGAAAATGTTTGATCTCCCATCAACATTTTAGCTATAGTTAAAAATCACACAACACCACAACAGGTTTATTTGGAAGTCCTAGCTTTTGGAATACTGTTCCTTCATCAGATAGCTACTTCATTAAATGTCTTTCTTTGAAATCTCATCATTGTGAGGCTGACAGGTCATGGCTGACAGGCTGACAGCCAATGTTGTTTTAAGTCTCTCCCTTTGAAAAAATGAGGGATAATCAATCAGGGAAGGGGAGGGTAATTAGTATTTTAAGTAATGTTGCAGATAAGTGTTCAGACATGCCTGCCTCTGCATAGAAATCCCAAAAGAAATCACCTGACTTTCTGGAGTCCATTTTGTGATGGTATATTGTCCATATTTCATATTGCTTTTTGAGATAAGTTGTCCACTTTATGAGCATATGACATGACTAAAATAGATTGCAGGCTTCATTGCATATAGAGATTCTAGTTACTCTTAAAGGTATAACAATTTAAAACCTACAAACAAGTTAAGCTTTGTGAGAAATAGATCCAACTGAGATATCAATTTTCTTGTATGTACTATATATTCAGTTCATCCATAATAAATAAATAGCTACAATTGCAGATAATTTCAATTTGGGAAAAAAGGTAGGACATTGTATTTCACGATGACATAACAAAAAAGCAACAGGCAGGAGGAATCAGCATGTCCTGTCCTCAATTTAAGCTGAAATACTATAATAAAATTGTAAGCACGATGAAAGAAATGTTCGCTAAATGAAATTCACCCAGATAAGTAGCACTTTCCAACAATATATGCAAGTTTGAGGACAAGCGACTGAACAAAGTTTATTCTTTCTTTGTGCACTCTGTTACGCAGAAAACCAAGATTACCAATCATAATCACAAGATTTCAGGTAGATTCACTGTGGACAATGCTGATGGAACCTAAATATTGTATCTGATATTTTCTACCATTCTGAGACAGAGGAATTGATGTTAACCCACTCTGACAGTGAATGGATTGGGAGCCTATAAAATCCATCAATTCAATTTATTGGCCTGTTCTTGCAGTAACTGTGCAGATCTACAATTTAATCGATGACTTTTATTTAGGTCCTGGAAGAAGAATACATATGAATTGGTGTTCTTCGTTGTTGTGTGGATCCCTAAGTAATTTTAACAGGGAAGGAGAGAAACCATGGTCAGAATGCAGCCTATGTGAGATGTCCTTTTGGCAGTGCCTAATTGGAAATATTATTTAAAAAAAGAGTATTTTGTTACTGACATCAGATTATAAGGATTTATGTGCTGTGAGCAAGTGTTAACTCTGCCATCCGGTTGCCTGTCATTTTAATTCACCACCTTCCTCACCTGTTGACCTGTCTGTCCTCAACCTCCTGCAGTGTTCCTGTGAAATTTAATGCAAGTTTGAGGAACAGCATCTAATTTTTCAATTGGGCACTTTACAGCCTTCAGGATTCAACACTGAGTTCAACAATTTTTAGGCATAAACTTCACTCCGATTTTATTTTCTTTTTCTTTATGGATCTTTCTCATTTCTCTATTTCAAAAGGAAATTTAAAAGCAATGTTGGATAAGCACTTAAGGGAAATACATTTTCAGGGCTGTGGGGACAGAGCAGCAGAGTAGGTCTAAATGAATTGTTCTATGGACAGTCAATATAGATGCAATGTGTTGAATTGCTTCCTTCATTTAAGGACTCAATTATTCATTTGTCCTTTAGTGGTTTCAGGTTACAAAAGGTTGTGATCATACTATTGTGCTTCCTATAGAATTATCTTTTTTCTCTTTCTTACTGCCACTACTTTCAGCATAGTACCATGCTTTGGAGATGTTTGCAGCCAAAGGGGGATGGTTGTTGTTGGAGATCAGTCGTCTCAGATCCAGGTCATCTCTGTGAGAGTTCCTCAGGGTGGTGTCCTAGACCCAACCATCTTCAGTTGCTTCATCAATGACCTTCATATTATTATAAGTTCAGAAGTTGGAGTGTTTGCTGACGATTGCCCAATATTCAGCACCATTTGTGACTCCTTTATTACTGAAGCATTTTGTGTCCAAATGCAGCAAAACTGGGACAACATTTAGGGTTGGGTTGTTGAGTGACAAATAATATTCATGTCACAAGTGCCAGGCAATGATCATCTCCAACAAGAAAGAATCCAACCAGCCCCCTTTGATACTCAATAGTATTACTTTGACTAAGCTACCCCCTATCTGGGGGGTTACCACTTACCAGGAAATGAATTGGACCAGCAGTATAAATACTATGGCTACAAAAGCAGGTCAGGGACTACATTACGTAACTAACTATTCTTTCCTAGAACCTGATAGAAATACTGTGTATACTGTGTTGACCACCTCCTGAAATATTTGTCAGTGCTTCTCCCATTTAGCTTTTCATACATTAAGGTAATCATGCCCAGTAAAGGCTTGTCCTATCTATAGATTGTAAAACATAAACTATAATCATAATAGAGAAATGGACTTTAAAATACAGCAGAGGGTGACTGCTACAGTCACCTGACTTTATCTGTGGATTCAAACAATCACATTGTTTCAAAAGAGTATCTTCTACACTAATTAAGTGTAAATACTGTCATCACCATACCTGGCTTGTCCTCGGAGTGATCCATGAATTATTTTAGCTCATTTATAGTTCCTTTCTTTTGACTGTTTCAATCTTAACAGCTTTACCCTTTAAAAAAGGATGAGGTGGATTTATTGCACAATTATTGCTGAAGGTTATTTAAATAACACAGCAAAAAAATAAGCTGCAATACATATACAAAGACTTAAAGTAAAGAAGGGTAAAAGATACATATAAAAATGAAAGTAAGATCAGTCTTTAATACTTTCTTTAAAATTCTCTTTCCAAAATAAAGGGGTGAAAAAAACATTAAATCAGAATAGAGAATCTGCAGACGCTTCTATGCTTGAATAGCTACATTTTGTGAATAGAATAGCCTCAAGGAAAGGGTAACCGTCCCTTAGCATTATTGGTTCTGTTGTCACACTACTTGAAAACTGCCTGAAATCC
Organism: Chiloscyllium plagiosum; assembly: GCF_004010195.1. Lineage (NCBI taxonomy): Eukaryota > Metazoa > Chordata > Chondrichthyes > Orectolobiformes > Hemiscylliidae > Chiloscyllium > Chiloscyllium plagiosum. The sequence continues at coordinate 55,416,185 of NC_057723.1, read as the reverse complement.
ACTAGAGCAGCCAAGAGAGAGGCTTTCTGAGTACCATCTTACTAACACTCCTGTTGTCAGAAATCCAACTCTTAGATGCTGTTGACAGCTCGCACAGAGTTGGGGACTGGAGTTATCTTCACAGTATCTTGAGATCTCTATACAGTTTCTTTCAGTCAGTTTTTAACCACATTAAAACAGAATGGCTGCTGATGTAAATTCTGATGAATCATTGCCCCACAAAAGATGATCAACGGGCAGGCAATACTGAAATGGTTTTATCACTAGACGGTTAATCCAGAGTTGCAAGTAATATTTTGGAGACCTGAATTCAAATCCTGCCATTGGAGTTTGATGTGATGTGTTGGAATTAAGGGTCTGATGATTGTCAGGGAAAGCCCATCTGGTTCATTACTGTTCTTTAGGAAGGGAAACTGTCATCTTTAACTGGTCTGGACTATATATGACCCTAGACCCACAGCATTGTGGTTGCGTCTTAACTGTCCTCTACAGTGGGCAATAAGTGCTGGCCTATCCAGCCCTCATCCTGTGAATGATTTTTTTTAAATGTTGGGATTTGCAGTGGTATCCTTTCAGCTTCCTATTCAACATTGCAGGTACCTTTAGGTCTTCACACCTTTGGGGTTTCAATGGACAATTCTAGAATTCCTTGGAGCATTTAATGATCTTTTGAGATTGACCTGAAAGATCATATATTATGAATTTCAATGCCGATTTTATAAAGACATTTTATAAAGACATTATAAAGACATAAAGACCTTTCTTTATAAAACATAAAACAGCATAACTATACAGTGATGGCAAAATGCGTATCCCAAGACCACCTAGAGTGATCTCCTGATTTGGGTGAGTCTTTTGTGGTTAAAAAGATAGTGTTGCTCACAGATCCTGAGGGTGAATATCTTCACACAGACTCATAGATGTGGCTAGTCAACTAAGCCCAACACCCTGCTTGGAAAGCACCTGGCGAAACAGCCCATGTAGGTCACTCTTTTAAAAGACACAAGTTTGTGTTATCTAAGAGGAGAAAGTGAGGTCTGCAGATGCTGGAGATCAGAGCTGAAAATGTGTTGCTGGAAAAGCGCAGCAGGTCAGGCAGCATCCAGGGAACAGGAGCCCTTCCTGAAGAAGGGCTTATGCCCGAAACGTCGATTCTCCTGTTCCCTGGATGCTGCCTGACCTGTTGCGCTTTTCCAGCAACACATTTTCAGCTGTGTTATCTAAGACACAACAACATGCCAGTGATAGCAGCATAAAGGACAACAACAGCTGTGTCCTTCAGTCTGGAATTTGCAATGTTGTAAGTTCTCCAAGCCTACTGCTTTCAAGAAAACTAATACAGGGAAACAACACTGAGATTGTGTTGTCACTAACTACCTGAATTGCAGGGAGACTACTGCACTAAGGATAGACAGATTCAGCTATTGAATTCACTTACCCAGACATCAGGATTGCAAAACCAGGTCTTCATCAAGGTAGACCCACATTTTACTTTCTACTCACTTGAATTATTCACTTGAATTTTTCATTTATAATTTGTAAAAGCACATTCTTCTATTTAATATATTTCAGCATGTCGGTATCATTGGGCCAGTGTTTGATTTTCGGAGTGAATGTGGATAAATAATCCACTTTATTCAAACCAATGAAACAATTTGCTGCTGTTCAAGTTGATCACACATTCAGAGATTAAGAAAAACATATTTCTTCCTTCTCAAAAAAGAACACTAATGATGTGACTGCATAAGGGAATGGGGTTTCAGTTTCAATTCTATCTCATCCCTGCCCATAACAAGAAGCATTGCAACAGGTCTTAGTGACGTGTAGATATGAACACATTCTTCTTAATTATGTCTCGAGTTCATATCTTGAAATTAGATACTCTGATCTCATCACTTCCTGTTTAATATTCATGGAGGAATTATTGCTTACTGGAAATCTGCCATTTCCCAATATTTGCTCCTGATATGCACTGGAAGTGTAGGAATACTATGTGTCTTTGAATATCTTCACATGCGTGGCTTTATTAATATTATTTATTTGTTATACCCCTGAACCAAAATAAGTAGAATTTGATCCCGTAAATTGGAAGGTAATTAAGTGTACATATTTACACTTCTATGGATCCAATATATATCATAGGGAATTAACTCCAATATTTGTCAGTGTAGACTGCATAAGAGCATTTTTTTCAAGTTAAATGTCTATTAAGCTCTGATCTACTAATCATAATGTGGTAAGACCTTGCTGCTGATAAATAATGCAATGTAGAAATTCCATTCATGGTAAATAGGCCATGTGTTCACTGGCAAAGACACTAAGCATGCATTAATCTTATAATTAAAGTGTGCAACAATAGAAGAAAAAGGCTGCCAGTATTTTTCAATAAATGCCGCATTAAACCCTGTCACTATTTAGTTCCAGTTGAAACAGTATTTAATGCTTTCAAGCTGCCTCAGAACTGCTCAAAGAAGGGTGAACCATGCAAATTAATTGTCGTTACAGGAGTTTCACCCTTTATGGATGAAAAGGTATCAAATTATTACTGCCCCTGTGAAACACTGGGGGCAATTTTCAGCTTCAGTGCACGTGTTGCATAAACTACTCAATTTTCATACCAATGAAATAAGTGGGATGAGAAGAGGAGACACCTGGTGCAAGTCCATGGAAAGTCATGAGTCAACATGAGAAGTATACATCATGATGATATAACAAAGATGACAGAGTGACATTGTTAGTTAGAGCAATCTGTAAGGATGCAGAAGCTCTAAGCTCACATGAGTGGCAATGTATATATGTCTTTAATTGTGAATAAAAGTTCTTGCATAAAAGTCTCTCACCTTTGGGAGACTAGACAGCCCCAAAGAATCTTCCATCTGTCCATTCCACACCAAAATATGCTGGCAGCAGCAATAGAGAAAGAAAAGTCTACATCACTAGAATTTAAGGAGACCTTAATGTTACAGTTTAAAGTGAAAAGGCTCACCAAGATGTCAGAGCATCACTGGAGCAGCAGAAGCAAGCTGGAACTGAGACATACAGCATTAAGCAAAGATCTCAATCCAGCAAAGATGCAGTAACAAACACAGGAATGGTTCAAGGGCTCATAAGAAGCACTGAATGCACATTAATCCTTTCAGAAATATTTTGGGTTCTGGAAGGACCACAACAGGTTTAAGAGTGGAAAAACTGGAAAAGGCTTACTCAATACAGATCTACTTCAGACATGTATAAAAAATGTCAGGAAGACCAAATCAGTGCTGTGGGCACCATTGCTAATGATGTATTCACAAGACATGAAGTTGATGAGAGTATAATTTCTTATGAAGAACGAATACAGGCACTTGGCTCATATAACAGAGTTTGCCAAATGGGCTACAGTAAAATCAAAGACCAAGTGAAAGCATGGTTTGTTTAGGAACAATCTCTTAAGGCAGACAGAAAACTCTCCTTTTGGATATTTAAGAGCCAAGTTGATTTGCAATTGGATCACTGTCAAGGCTGTAGATGCAATGCTGCCAGATCTCTTGTAAGCTAGAGACAATATAATACAGGATAAAGTGGTTTGATTAATGAAACAAATGGAATTCAGAAAACAGAATTGGATATTCACCATGGGGAAGGTAAAGGTCCAAAGAAGAAATTGAATGAGACCATTCAGTTTGTAAGTCGCAAAGGTGAAAGAGCATGAAAAGCTGCCAAAATGAAGAGTGTGCCAAGTACAATGTTAAAATATCTCTGGTATGGCAGGAACAAGCTGCATAAGCAGTACAAATGTCCAAAGGAAGTGCGACAGAGTGCCACAACTGTAGAAAGATAGGCCTATTTAAAGCAGTCTGTCCATGAAAGACGTAGATCATCTGTAAAGAAAGAAGAAATTCTTAAAGCAACACTGCATAACAAGAGACTGAAGACCCTCAAGTAGAGACCACAACCTTCCAAAGGGAAGAAATGACTTGGAAACAAGTCATGAAGTGTTATAGGAGAAATGGGTAAGCACACCAAAAAATGTAAATTAGGTGCAGGAATTTCAGTACAATAAAGAAACTAAAATGGCTTGGACAAATTACATTGCAGCCCTTACCTATCTAATTACAAGGTCATAAAGGATCTTCATTAAAAATGGAAGGTCAGACATGGCAAAATTGAAGTAAAGAAGAAGAGAAATCCTCAGACCTCTCCATATTTTTCAAAATCCGGAACGTTCTCTATTATGAAATAAGGTGTGTCTAAAGTTGAGATTGACATGGAAGGTCAGTGCGACTTGCAACGCTGAGCCCAAAATTACGTTTTAAAGCAATTTCCCAAATCTTTTCTCAGGATTGGGAAAATGAAAGACCTGAAAATCACATCAGCCTGGGATGATGCTAAACCAACTTGCTTACTCACTGAGGAAAATCCCTCATTCACTCTTGGACAAACTTAAAGTCAAAATAGAAAAGATGCACCAACAAGGACATGACATTCAGGTGATGGTTCTTGTCCTAAAACCGAATGAATCAGTAATAATCAGCATAAATTTAATTCATTGAAGAAAACAGTGGAAAACAAGATCCACTCAATGGCTGCAATGGATGAGAGCTTAACAAATAGCCAAGAACACCTTACTTGCCAAACTGGATACCATCAGTGGATTTTGGAAATTATCTCCAGATGAAGAGTCCATTTGCTGACTATATTCATAGCACACTTCAGATTCTGTTGTTTTCATATGCTGCCTTTGGGAAATGCATCTGTTCTAAAAAAACCTTTAGGAGAACTATAAACAACATGTCACAGAGATGGCATACTAATACATGAATCTATGAAAAAGGGATATGGCAAAAGAGCAGAACTGTCCTCACAGCCCTATGGGCTCACATAATGAAGAGTGTGGGTTTGTCAAACCTGCAATTATATTTCGTGGACATATAATTCAAGCCACTGGAATCACAATTGATTCATAAATGTAAAGGTTATAATGGAATTTCTGTCACTTAGAAATGTCACAGAACTTCAAATATTCCTTATCGTGGTGAATAAAGTCATCAATTTACTACTGAATTTGGCAGAGGTCAATAAGCCCTTGAAATAACTGGTACTAAAATTTGGACCAGAAAAATACTTTTGAAAATGTTAAATCATTTTCAAATTTCTTCAGAAATTATAGCACACCATAATACAGTTACCTACTATATGGTAGCAGCTGAATTGTTCACAAACTGAGGCCAATGCTATTTTAGTCACCAGCAGAAACAGAACAGCTCTACAACACTTCTCTGTAGAGAGAAGCATTGATAGTTATGTACTTTTTTTGGAAATGAGTTGAGTTCAAAATAAAATCTGACCAGAAACCATTGGTGATCATTCTAACCATGAAAGAAATTATATAGATATTACCCGGAATTTATTGGTTCAGATTAGGACCCATGAGGTCCTAATTCATCACTAAAAGTGTACAGGGAAAAACCAAACAACAGAAGACACACTCTTAAGGTTACCATCAAATAATGAACAGGAGGGCTAAGAATTCATCAAGTAGGTTGAAGCAATCATGTCCTTAATCACTCAGCAATACCAACTACTGGAAAAAACTTGCAAGAGATAAGACAAGTCAAGAATGAGAGGAAAATAAAGTCTGGAAATATTGTCTGGACAGCCAGAAAAATACTGAAAAATCTGATAAGATGCCAGTATTTTAAGCAACATGAGCACCTCCCTTCCACTTGTTCGTCTTCATTGAGAATCCAGTTATATCAAATGCGTGTGGTTCTATATTGTTCAACAAACCTAATCAAGGATATGTAGGAATACAAAGTGGCACATTAGTCTGTAACGATGGTCAGGTATCACTCACTCTATAGAAGAAATTATCTTAACTCCATTCCTTGTGTTATAAATGGACAAGAACAAAAGGAATTACTGTTGCCTTCTTTTCGATTAAAGTCATGAAAATGTCTGCAACAAGATTCATTTGATTTAAGTATAAAATATGATTATAGATCTTGATTACTATTTGCAATGGATTGAAGTGAACACTATGCATAGTGTCACAGAAGAAGCAATCATCCAATACCTCATGAGAATTTATTCCATACAAGAGATGCCAGACATTGCAGGATCTGAAAATGGGCTAGGAATTTGCAAATGACCTACTCCAATATTTCACAAACAAATGTGACTTCATTCATCTAACCAATACACATCACTGTTCTCAAGCAAATGGGAAAGCCACAGCAAGAGTACAAACAAATAAAGCTTTGTGAAGAAAAAATGAAGACTTCAATCATGCTTTTCTGATCCATATCACTACAGAATGAGTTCACACCATCATTGTTACTGATGAGTAGAAGATTGAGAACAAATTCCATCTTGACACATTTATTAAAAGCAAACATTATGGAGAACGACAACAAGAGATTACAACAGAGGGAAGAAGGATAAAAAGAGGGCTCTTTAGTCCCTTACAAATAAACAAGTAAACTGATTTATTACCAAAACAACTTACTGAAACAGATCACAAAGATTATTCACAGTAAAAGATTAGAATGAGCAAAGGTACATACGATTTATATTCTCACATCTCAAACTCAACATTCAGGCTGGTATGGACGACATATGAAGTTTGATCACCTCAGTGTCGATCAATGAGACAGAGCCCAGTCATTCCTCAACAATTACCCCCAGATGTTAGTCATATCTCAATTAAACTTCACAAGGGATTAGAATTCTTCACTTCTGATGGGCTGACTTTGTAACTCCCTGAAAAGATAGTCCATCATCGACTGTCCCAACAACTGCTCATATTTTTATGGTCCATCTTCCTTCCCTGGTTTCTTGGTGTTATGGACCAGACCAACCTCCCTAAAAATATATCAAAGAATTGGCCTATACCCTAAAGTTTTATTTTATTTGAAGGCAAGTGTAAGCCAGAATGTGATTCAACTGGTCTACCACTAGGCTTTAAGCAAAACCCACTTCATTCTTACAGCATAGTTAAAATAGAAACAAAATAAAAGAGTTGGCATAAACCTAATTTATTGAAATACTTAATAAAATAATACATGATATAACTACTAAATTATCAACTCTTCTAATGTAGCAGCATCCCATAATCACATCCTTGGAAAAGGCAAATTCAGCAAAACAGATTTCCCTCACTCATTATCTCCTCTCCAGTCCATGAGAAAGGAACACTGAAAGAAACAATCTAGCAGCAGAGAGAGCTGGTACTAAAAGCTTTCATAGCCAACTCCAAACCCCAATTGAAAGCAAACTCAAATCCTGGCTCTGTGTGAGCCTGACTCCACTCACTCATGCTTCTTTTATCTATTATTTTAAAACTCAGAGAGTTCAAAGCTGTTTACCCACTGCTTCTGAAGCAGACGTTCTGCTATCACTGCGGCAACACTTCTCTGCAAGAGAAACAGCATAGAATAAATCTCTCTTAAAGGCACCGTATCATCACATTGGAAACTGTACTCCAGCATTTAATCAAAATAAAATTCCAGCTTTTCACTATTAGTGAACTTCTCCAAGCCAATATTCCCTGTGGAATTTTCCTGAACTCTAATTTTACTCAGCTACATAAACTAAATAGTACCTGTAGTTTTTTCAACTCCCACTCTGCTGCACTGATGTACAGCTTCTTCTGAGCCTTCACCAATTCCAGGACTTTTCCAGAGCCCTGACACCCATGCTTGGCTGCCTACATAGCCCTAACACCTCTTCCCAATTTCTAATTGTATAGAGATATCTAGCTGCTCTTGACTGATTGCTGAGGCCCTAACTAAACAGATTCAGTATAATTCAAGTTGTCTTTACAGCAGTACAGCTTAATCATTCTTTTCTGTAACATGCTTATATCTCATTTTCCTAGAACATCCCTCAGCAGTCTAATTACAGAGAACCAATTCAGTTCATCTGCCTTTAGTGGCACAGTGAACATCAGACCGGCACAGCATAGAGTCCAGTATTATCACTGTCACTCTGTCTGTCTGTCTCTCTCTCCCTCTCTCTCTCTATACATACACTCTTCATTATGGATAGACACATAGATCTAGATGCCATCTATCAACCCCTCAGAAAATGAACAGGAAATGACATCACTACGAACCCCAGGAACCCCATCCAGGAGAAAGATAAAAACAGAAAGCAGGAGACAACAGCTTTGCTACACTTGGAGGTCGCCACTGATGATGTTACCTAGCCAGGTAATGAAACGTCTGGATATCAAACCTATAGCTCAGTGAGCAAACCTACACCCTGTGATTGATCTGTTAGGGTTGTTAATCTATGGAATTTCTTGCCCAGAGAAGTAGTTGACACTACTTCAGTAATCACTTTTAAAGCTAAGGTAGATACTTTTTTGAAAAATAAAGGAATTGAGGGATATGGTGAAAACATGGGTAAGTGGAGCTGAGTCCACAAAAAGATTAGCCATCATCTTATTGAGTGGCTGAGCAGGCTCAAAGGGCTGGATGGCCTATTCTTGCTCCTAGTTCTTATGTTCTTATGTCTGTGCGAAGGGTGGAGCAGATTTGTGAGTAGTTAGATGGACAGGTTAGGACAGGTCAGGGAGACGAGGAGGAGAAGTGGGGTTAGACATTGAATAAGGCTGGCAGAGGAGGGACTTTGAAGCTGATGAAGTCAATGTTGAGGCCATCGGCCTGTAAGCTCCTCAGGCGAAATATCAGATGTTGTTCCTCCAGTTTATGTTTGGCCTCACTCTGACAGTGGCGGAAGCCAAGGATGAGGCTGGGTAGTGGGACGGGGAATTAAAGTGGAATGGCAACTGGAAAGTCAGGTTGGTTAATATGTGCAGAGTGCAAATGCTCCGCGAACCGGTCCCCAAGTCTGTATTTGGTCTCCCCGATTTAGAAGAGACCACACCGAGAGTAATGGATGCAATAGATGAGGTTGGATGACGTGCAGTGAATCTGTGTCAGATCTGGAAGGATTGTTTTAGGGCATTGGATGGTGTTGACAGGGGAGGTGTGGGGCCAGGTGTTGCATTTCTTGTGGTTGCAAGGAAAGGTACTGGGTGTTTGGAGAAGTTGGTGGGGTGTGTAGAGTTGACGAGTGAACTGTCCCTGTGGAAAGCGGACAGGGGTGAGGAAGGAAATATCTTTTTGATTATGGGGTATGATTGTAAGTGGTGGAAATGTCTGAGGATGATATGTTGGATTCGGAGGTTGGCGAGGTGGTATGTGAGAACTGAGGGGACTCGATTCTTGTTGTTGTTGGGGGCTGGGGTTTGGATGGCAGAAGTGTGAGAAACGAAGGAGATGCAGTTGAAGGCATCCTTATTTACTGAAGAAGGCAAACTAAGATCCCTAAAGTGGGAGGATATCTGGAATGTCCTGGAGTGGAACGCCTCTTCCTGGGAGCAGATGTGGTGGAGGTGAAGGAATTGGGAGTATGGGATAGCATTTTTGCAGGAGGGTGTGTGAGGGAGGTATAGTGGAACTAGTGTGGGAGTCAGTGGGTTTGAAATGGATATCAGTGTGAGTCAGTGTCCGGAGTTGGAGATGGAGAGGTCCAGGAAGGGGATGGAGATGTCAGAAATAGTACAGGTGAATTTGAGGATGGAGTGGAAGGTGTTGGTGAAATTGATGAACTGCTCAAGCTTCTCACAGGAGCACAAGGGAGTACCGATACAGTCATCAATATAATGGAGAAAGAAGTGAGGGATGGTGCTGGTGTTGTTGTTAAAGAGGGATTGTCCCAAGAATCTTGCAAAACAGCAGGCATAGCTTGAGACCATATGAGTGCCCATGGCTACCCCTTAGGCTTGTAGGAAGTGGGAGGAATCAAATGAAAACTATAAGCCTGGAATTGTTTCTCAGTAGCCCCTGAATTGTTTTGGTTTCATGATACTGAAATCTTTTTGGCACTACAAGGTGAACTTCAGCCTCTGTTGGCTTTGTGCTCCTTCTTGCTTTCTGAAAATAAAAGCTTATATTTCCATTTGGATCTGTCTGATTGCTGTGTTATTTTCCTACCAGACTATGACAAGTTGAGGTCTACAGTGAGCATTAGGAACAGGTTTGCACTCACTTAGTGAGGTTGGTCAGACAGAATTAGAGAAGGATAGGTAAAGTGTATGATCTCATGGTTAACAGTAACCAGAGTGAGAGAATGTATATGTAAGGAAGTGTCAGACAGGTCAGCTATGTGCTATCGAGAAGTGTGGCAATGGAAAAGCACAGCAGGTCAGGCAGCAACCAAGGAGCAGGAGCATCATCAGGAATGGGCTTATGCCTGACCTGCTGTGCTTTTCCAGTGCCACACTTTTCAACTCTGATCTCCAGCATCTGCAATCCTCACTTTCTCTGAGGTGTATGCTATGGACAGTATGGCTTTGTGGCATGCTTTGCGATTTTGTTATCACTGAGGGGCAAAGATAGATTGCCAATGCTTGTCTGGATTCACACTGGCATTTTAAAAATGGTATGCTTGATAGGTATGCTGATCTTTTGGCATATCTCCATTGAATGGTGAGTTATTTTTGAATGTGCATATACAAGACAACTGAAGGCATGGTCAATAATGGTGGAGCAATTAACATTGGCCATGCAGAAGCAGCCAGCTTTAGAGGAGCACAGCTATCTCCGAGAGTCATGGGGCTCAGTGAGATTACGGAGAAAGGGAAGATCAAGGCCAGGGGGCATTTGCAAATAAGGATGAGAATTTTAAAGTCAAGATCCTTGCCTGATAGGATGGCAATATAGGCGAGCGAACTCAGGGTGATGGATAATGGAACACGCTGAAAGTTTAGACATGGATGGTTGAGATTTGGTCAATGATAACCCTCAGAATGTTGATCTAGCAATGTGGAATAACAACCAGAGGTCATGAGTTTATAATATTAACATAGCAGTTTGAAAATTTGAACTACGTTTTAGAGTTCTAGAAGTAAAATTTCCTGAAGCTCTCTGATTGTTATATCACACAACTGGCTCACTAATGTCATTTTGGAAAGAAACAAGCCATCATTTTCCTCTCCTCTATATCTCTGGTCCCACACCAATGTCCTTCTGAAGTCATCTAGCAGTCACTCAGTTTCTACATTACCGTTCCAGAGCTACAAGGTTGGGCAATAAACATCAACTTGACAGTGATGCCCACATCCTGGGAACGAATAATAAAATGTTAGCTATTGGACAAATGCCAGTATACTGGAATCAGAATGTGCAGATGACATTAACTTGATGTCTTCATAGCCTGAGCTATTAAAGGTTGCCAACAGTTATACTGGGACCGTAAGAAAGTTATCTCTATTTCAGTGACAATATTGAACATCCAGGCTTCATTTCCTGCTTTGACAATGAGTTGTGGACTCTTTGCCCTCAAATACTGACCACCCACCCACCAACCTACTTTCAAAACTGCAACATCACCTCCCTTATTAAAATGCAGGCATTGGCTTTCTCTATCCATTCAAATTAACATTGTATTTTTAATTTCATTTACCTTTCCTAAAACCTAAAATGCATTGTTGCCTCCCAAATCTGTACCAATTTTTCCACAGACCCATATCTGAAACCTTCCAACAAGGTTATCTCTGTCCAAATCAGCTCTTACCAAAGTCATAAACTATTCCTCCTTATCCCTCCCAAACTCTCTGCAACCTTTGACACTGCTGAGTCCATCACCCTTCTCCAACACAACATGAAGGGTTCCCCAGTACCTTCTTTTCCAATTATGAATGCAGAGTAAATGCTTATCTTGCCAGTTTTAAACCTTCCTGTTGAACAGATCACATGAAAGCTCTGAATACACAAGACCTGCAATGCTTCCTCTTCCTGCTCCTGCATCATTATCACTGACTACAGAGATTCTATCCCCATATTAGAAAACTGAAATCACTGTCTTTGATCCCATTGTTCCAAATTCCATTCTCTATTCACAAGCTCAACTCTACTCCCTACCAGCTGTTAAACCTGATTTTGTGTTGTGCATTTGAAACCTACATGAGGTATTGATCACATTTCATCTCTCTAATTGTTTGATTTGACTTCTGCCTTAAATGATTTGTTGCTGAACTCATCGTGCATGCCTTTATTACCTTGAGATTTGACTATTCTAATATACTAGTGGCCAGCCTTACATATTCCACTGCATAAGGGCATCCAAATTCTGCTACTCATAATCAAACTCGCAGCAAGTCCCCTTCATTCATCTCTTCAATTTTTGCCGACTTAAGTTGGTTCCCAGTTAAGCAACACCTCAATTTTTAATTCATCATACTTGCTTTCAAGACCATCCATTGTCTCACCCTCCTTCAGCACTCTCACTTCCTCCTACAACTCTCCAAGATCTTTGCAACATTAGCAATTATTTAGGAAAACAGGTTTAACCTTGGAATCAGTGGTGGTCAATGACCAGTCAAGACCCCATAAGATGAATAACGTTTGATCAAGGAATCTTGAAAGAAGTAAGGAATAATGTGAATTTTTTGTAAAAGGAAGGAATGATTCTATAGCTGTTAAAGGAGTGAATGTGAAGCAGGAATTTGATTCAGAAAACAAACTGGGAAGGAATTTAGAACCAGAAACCAGCACAGGAACTGAGCCAAGTTGAGAAAAACACTGATAGCCTTTTGTGCTGGAGCCAAAGACTCAGAGAATTAAACCCAATAGAAACTCAGCAAATAACCTGATAAATACAGTTATGTTTTGGTGAAAATCAAGGTTGATTCAAAACTCAACAGCTAACCTGTCTCAGGTAATTCAAGGACAGCAAAATCAAGAACAAGTATATATGATTGAATATATTGCCAAAATAAAAATACAGGTTTTCTATTAATAAAAATTGAAAGCACTATTATCAGGCTGTCAGATGGGTAGTGATCTCTCCACTAGGCCAACAAAAATCAGATAGGCATAGCAAAGATGTTCACTAACCTGTTCTCTAGGTTTGAAGTACAGAAAAATCCAGTTTTACAAAACCTGATACTATTGTCACTGAAATGTTAGGATCTGGATCTGGATGTCCATTCAGTTTTGAATAGGATCTTTACATCCAAATAAGAGGCTAGATGGAGCCTTGGTTTAATCTTTCTTCCAAATGATGGCATCTCTGACAGTGTACAGTTCAGAAGTGCCATTCTAGATCATGTGCCCAAATCTCCAGAGTGGTATTTCAGCACACAACTTTCTGTAAGGAAAAAACAAAAAGAAAGAAAAGAATGGCAGATGCTGAACATCAGAATCAAAATCAGAGATTGCTGGAAAAGCTCAGTAAGTCTGACAGCATCTGTGGAGAGAAAACAGAGTCAATGTTTCAGGTCCAGTGATGTTTCTTCAGAACAGAACTTTTTTTTTAGAAGAGCCCACTGAGCTAAGGATGAATGCAGAGATTTCTGGTGACTTGTTACTCTCACATGGCATGTGAGCCGTATAGCCTGGTTTGGAGGAACAGAGGAATTTACAAAAATGTTCACTATTAGACTTTCCTTGACACATGTCTGGGACAATTGAAGACTGATTTTAAAGGGTTGACTTTCATGATTAGGCAACAATCCATTAATATTTGAGGACCAGAAAGATAGAAGGGAAAGTACTCTGCTTTTAATTTTATTTTTGCCCCGCAGCTCCATGTTTATACAATCATTGTTCTCCCAAATTACTGTCTCCTTCATGTGTAAACTGGAATAATGAGTATTAGCAGATTCTATAATTGTGGGAACAGTTCAGTCCTGTCATCATCTATACAATATGCTCTTCTCGCCTGAGCTATTAGGGACCGATGATTGAATCTGGGATTTTCCTGAATTGCAAACTTGGTGGTGTGTTCACCGCAAGAATTTTGGATCATTGAATGATAATGAGTGTTCAAAGGAAGAGACTTGGGTAACTTAGAAAGAAGACCTCAATGAAAGGAAATAAAGAATAACACTAAAAACTAAATTAAAATGCCTCCATGGCTTGTCAATTTGATTAATTTTGTTAATTCATGTGCATGCAAGTGTCTCAACTTGAATATAATTACATTATAACCAGGTTACAAATTCACTAATGTGACAGCAATACTGTTTCAAAATTATTCACATGTTATATGGTAGAAAATGTGTGTATTGTACAAGAACATGAAAATTAGTGGTGAATCAATGAATTAGGCATTTCATGCTTTTACAAATTGCTTCCATGTTGTATGAGTGCATGAGGAAATTTAGTTACTCTCAAGCTTCCTGCCAATAGCATTGGCATCATTGTGTGTACTGGAAGATGTTCACGTTCACATATGGGACAAACAACACAAAACACCAATAAGCAAAAATCTCCACAGAGAATTTTCTAATGAGAATTTGTGGAAAACTACCTCTAATCAATGTAATTGTTTCTAATTAGACACCAGAGGCACATACCCTTATGAGCTTGATGGCAGAAAAACAAACCTCCACCTTCCAGTTAATAGCATGCACTTTCATTGTTCTCCCAGTAACAGACAAGGTTTCTGGCCTAATTAGAACCATTCCACTTAGGATGGGAGGCAACAGATTTATGAAAAGACACCAACAGCAAGCAATTTTCCACGCAACAAAACTATTAGGATGGACGCCCTTTGATCCTAATTCTCATGTTGTCACTATTCACAGGGAAGGGCACATGAATGAAACAATCTCAAGTAATTTACTGGCTTTGAAGTGCTGATTCTACTTGTGCTGAATGTACAGCCAAAGAAAACTAGCCTGCTGCAAAGCTTCATAACAACAGCGTTGCATAATCAAGTTTCCAAAACCTCAGCATCAAGACATCAAAAACATGGGTGGCATGTGATGAATAACTGCACATTAAACTCCTTTTCATTAATTTCTGCCTCAAAGGCAAATCTACTAATGTTGTCATAGACTAATTTACACTGTGAGAACTTGCAGTTACTGGTTGTTGTGAGCCAGGAGCCAAAAACTTGACTGTTTCCATAGTGAACATTGTGTTCTAACTGATCAGATAGTGGTTCAGTCCTTGCTGCTAGATTCCATTTTGTGTGACTTTTCAGTTTGAGGTCCCAGGCATATGATCTTCACTAAACAGAAACATAGCTACTGGTGTCAGTGAGCTAAATCATAGGTTACAGATTATGGCTTTCTGAGCCAAAGTACATCAGGGGGCATTTTCGGAGATGAAAATTCGCCCTGACTGTTTTGTGTGGAGACAGCCTCGATGTGGTGGTTGAGCTGTAGACTGAGATTGGACAGGTCTGACAGCAATAGCCATGGGCAGAAAAAACAAGCTGAAAAATAGAAAAGGAAAATTCAGAGGCCTAGTCACATCTGGATTTTATCATCTCTTTTTTTCTGGGTAGTATTACACTAAACAATTATCTGTAGATCAGGAGACAGTGGGGACTTTAAAGCACTGAATTACAGAGAAAATTCAAGGAGATGAAAAGCAGCACATGCATCCCATCACTTTAATGAAATCAGCCTGACAGTCATGCCATGGCACTCAGGCACTGTCCTAGCTATGACCGAAACAACATGCAGGAAAAGGGGGCTTCTTTTTATTTCATAAAACTAAAATAAAACAATGAATGGGAAACAGCTGCAGAAATATGTAAACAGTATTCATAATCAGTGCAGTGGGCTTCACCTTCAGACTTTATCTATTTTTTCATCCCCATCTCCCCCCACCCCCCCCAAACTCCATATCACGCTATTCCATTCACTCTCTGTATCCAATAAAAGCAGTGGCTCCAGTCAATATTTACTGCCGTTGCTGCCCGTGGATCCAGCAGTTAGCCAAACAAGTCAGCAACTGATTAAAATCAATTTGATTCGCTGCACCGTTCCATAGACTGAAAGAGTGCGTGATGGGTTTTGATGCAGTAACCTGTGGGTGTATCATTATTGTCTGGCTAAGGCACAGTGCAGCAATCATCCCTAACTGCGACTGTCGCCAGAGGAGGTTCCCCTGGCCTGGTCTATGCTCAGAACACTTGGCTTTTCTCTCATTAAATCATGGCAGGTCAAAGAAAAGCCGCCTGTTGTGATCCTGGAGCAGGAAGGAATGAATTGATAATGAGCCATGATACACTGTGTTTCCATTCAATACTTTGCTTTGTATATTCTTCATCCACTGAAGAGATTCTAAATCCTTTCTTCACTGGCCAGTCTTCTAAGGCACTTTTAGTCTGACAGAGGGTTGAACAGAAAGGACAAATTATGTTACCAAATTTCATTTTCAGACTATTGTTAACGAACTAAAGACTTCTTTGTTGACTTTTGGCATTTAGATAAACAAATAAAATTGGTTATTATCTTAAATTCTTGTGGACAAAACTGTCTACAGTCCAGCAGTTTGTGAATGTAAAAATAATATTCAAATATGCATATTATTGTAACAAAGCCATTATTGTATGCTGTTGAGTGACTACACACTTAAAATATGGACCTTGGGTGACTGTTATAAATACAATTTAAAACAAAAAGGACTGAAAGGATAGAAATGGCTTTGAAAGATTACTCCATCTTAAGTGCACAATTATAAAGGGCATTTACAATGATCAAAGACAGTTCCATCTTACCTGAAAATGTCCATTAACCAAATGCTCCATTTTGCTGTAGTGATTTTGTTTGTTTCAATGAACATGTCCTGGTATGTGAAACTCCAGTGAGGGATTGATCCTTTTACTTTATTTTACTCCACTTTATCAGAACTCTGTTGTCCCTCTTGTTTTCCACATGAAAATTTGGATATTTATAAGTTTTGAAGCAGATCCATATTTTAATCCTGTCTGACAAGTATACAGCAAAATAGTTGCAGTGTATATTTCTGTGTATAGGAAAAACTGATTCACAAATAACCTGATTTTCCAGGCAAAAATAATATGGAGTTGTTACTATCTGAAATTATAGTTAATATAATATTCAGAACCTTTGTTGGGATCATCAAGTCTGTAATTTCAGAGATTTGCAAAATCATCCAACCACTATATAAACAGTAATATAAATACAAGAAATCAACAATTAAGCAAAAATATTGTACAGCTGTGAAAATATTGCTAAGAATAATATCAAACTTTAGTTCTCCTGTCTCTGAGCCAGTCTTGGATTCAAATCCAGTTTCAGAAATGTGAGCTCAAAATCTTGACTGATATTTCAGTGCAGTATGATTGGGTATGCCACTCTGTCAAAAGTACTGTTTTTCAGATCAAATCTTAATATAAGAAGTGGCCTCCTAAGTGAAAATAAAAGAATTTATTGCATTAATTTGAAGAAAAGCAGTCATTTTCACTAGAGCTCTGTCCAATATTCATCACTTAACTGACATCACTAAAACAGATTATTTAATCATTATTGTATTATTGCACAGATATCAGATAGGCATTACAGTGTATACCTTTAAAACAGATAGGTGACATCATGACTTGCAATACTTTAATATAAAATGTCCCCATTTTACTCTCTGCTCAGGCAGTCCATGAATTGGAAAAAGGTTCTGTTCTGGAGTCCATTTGCAAGTTGATTTGTAAGTCAGATGACAATGCAAGACGATATAACATAGGCCATTCGTAAGTACAGAAAATGCTCATATGTCGGGTCTTTGAAATTACACCTCTGTATGAAGTTGTATTCATTATTATGAGCATTTGTAAGTCAGACTTTCATAAGTTATTGAACTCCTATAGTCAATTATCAGTTAAACATTAAGTGAGTTAGTCAGCCAGTCAACAATGTATATAATGTAATAATAATGTAATCACAGAACCCAGACTATATGGGAGGCTGCAATGTCATATTAGTGTACATGATTAGTTGTTAATGAACTTTCAGATATTGTCTCAATAAGAAGCTCTCTGTAGCAAATGTTTAGTGGGTTAACATACAAAACAAACACATCACATTAGTGATATGAGAAACGTTGTGTCAGACATGACCTAGTGGTATTATCAATTGACTATTAATTCAGAAACATAATTAATGTTCTGGGGACTGGGGTTTGACTCCTACCATGGCAAATGGTATATTGAATTTGAATTCAATAAAAAAAATCCGGAATTAAGAATCTAATGATGACCACAAACCATTGTTGATTGTCAAGAAAAGCAGCTGGTTCACTAATGTCCTTCAGGGGAGGAAATGCACCATTCTCACCTGGTCTGGCCTACATGTGATTACAGATGCATAGCATTATGGTTGACTCTCAACTGCCCTCTGAAATGGCTTACCACTTAGTTGTAACAATCGCTACGAAGTCTCAACAAAGAAATGAAACCAAATGAAACCTGGCATTAATCTAGGTACCAGTAATGATGACAGCAAGAATAGCTCTCCTTACTAACATCTGGGGACTCTCTTGAGACAGCTGTCACACAGACTAGTCAAGCAACAGCCTGACATTGTCATACTCATGGAATCTCACCTTAAAACAATGTCCCAGATGCCACCATCACCAACCCTGGATATGTTCTGTCCCACAGGCAGTGCAGACCTAGCGTTGTCGTAGCACAGTAGTAGCACAGTAGCACAGTAGTAGCACAGTACATTCAAGACCCATGAAGTTAAACATAGGCAAGGCATTATCCTGTTGATTACCATGTATTGTACTTCCTCAGCTGATGAATCATTACTCCTCCCTGTCAAACAACACTTAGAAGAAGCATTGGAGGTGGCAAGGGCATAAAATATACTCTGGGTAGCAGATTTCAACTTTCATCACCAATAGTGGCTCAGCAGCAGTACTATTGATCGAGCTGGTCAGGTCCTAAAGGACATAGCTACTAGACTGGGTCTGCAGCAGATAGTGAAGGAACGAACATAACGGAAAAACATACTTGACCTTATCCTCACCAATCAGTCAGCTGCAGATGCATCTCTCCATGATGGTATCGCTAAGAGTGACTACCACACAATTGTCATGGAGATGATGTCCCGCCTTCACATTCAGAATATCCTCTATCATGTTGGAGCTATCACTGTGCAAAAGGGGACAGTCTTCAAATTGATCTAGCAAATCAAGACTCAGCAATCACAAAGTACTATGGGCCTCAGCAGCAGCAGAATTGTACTCCAGCACAACCTGTAACCTCATGGCCCTGTCTACTACCCACACAAACATTACCATCAATCCAGGGGATCAACTCCGGTTCAATGGAGAGTGCAGGAGGGCATGTCAGGAGCAGCACCAGACTACCTAAAAATGAGTTGTCAACCTGGTGAAGCTACCAAACAGGATGACTTGCATACCAAACAACATCAGAAGCAAGTGATAGACAGAGCTAATCCTTGAGTCAGGGAGTCATAAAGAATGGAAACAAACCCTTTGGTCCAATGAGTCCATGTTAACAAGGTTTCCCAAACAAAACTAGCTCCATTTGCCTGTATTTGGACCACATCCCTCTAAAATGTTTCTATCCATGTATTTTTATTTCCTCTATTGATCAGAGTATTGAGTACAGGTTTTGAGAGGTCATGTTGTGGCTGTACAGGACATTGATTAGGCCACTTTTGGAATATTGCATGCAATTCTGGTCTCCTTCCTATTAGAAGGATGTTGTGAAACTTGAAAGGGTTCAGAAAAGATTCACAAGAGTATTGCTGGGGGTTGGAGGATTTGTGCTGTAGGGAGAGGTTGAATAGGCTGGGGCTGTTTTCCCTGGAGCGTCAGAGGTTGAGGGATGACCTTATAGAGGTTTATAAAATTATGAGGGGCACGGATAGAATAAATAGACAAAATCTTTTCCCTGGGGTGTGGGAGTCCAGAACTACAGGGCATAGGTTTAGGGTGAGAGGGGAAAGATATAAAAGAGACCTAAGGGGCAACTTTTTCACACAGATGTTGTGCATGTATGGAATGAGCTGCCAGATGAAGTGGTGGAGGCTAGTACAATTGCAACATTTAAAAGGCATCTGGATGGGTATATGAACAGGAAGGGTTTGGAGGGATATGGGCCGAGTGCTGGTAAGTGGGACTAGATCGGGAAAAGATATTTGGCCAGCATGGACGAGTTGGACCAATGGGTCTGTTTCAGTGCTGCACATCTTTATAACTCTATGACTCTATGACCTGTCCAAATGCCTTTTGAATGTTCTAATTGTATCCACCTTTACCACTTCCTCTAGCAGCTCATTCTACCCTTTATATGAAAAAGTTTGCTGCTCAGGTCCCTTTTAAGTCTTTCACTCCTCATCTTAAACCTCTGCACTCTAGTTTTGAACTTGCTTAGAGTAAGGAAAAGATCTTTATTGTTCATGATTTGGACTGGGGTGTACAAAGTTAAAAATCATACAACAGGTTATAGTCCAACAGTATACTCCACAACCAACTGATGAAGGAGCAGTGCTCCAAAAGCTAGTGCTTCCAAATAAACCTGTTGGACTATAACCTGGTGTTGTGTGATTTTTAACTTTACTATTCATCTTATCTACTGTCCTCATGATTTTATAAATATCTCAACCTCCTATTCTCCATGGGAAAAAGTCCCAGCCTATCCAGCCTCTATAGACCATATCTTAACACAAAAGGGAAATTGATTTATACATTGAGTGTCGGCATAAACATGATAATCAGTGCCAAAAATATGCCATCATTGAGTACACTGGCTTACAGAATCAGCCCTGGTAGGAATGCAGGAGAATGTTACCAGCATTCACAAGATTTAGATTTGAGGAGGAATTATTTGCATGAATTAAATATATAATCTGAGATACTGAAGGTGATTTTCATTGAGATGTTTAGCAATTTGAAAGGAATTGATAGGGATATGAGAGAGAACACCGCTTTCTTCAAGTGGGAGAGTCCACGATGCCAAAACTAGTGCATCAGATCTAAGCTCTGCAGTCCTGTTACATCCAGCCATGAATACTGGTGGACAATTATACAACTCACTAGAAGATGAGGCTCTACAAATATCTCTATTCTCAATGATGGAAAAACCCAGCTGAAGCATATGGCTGAAGCATTTGCTGCAATCTTCAGCTAGAAGTACTGATCCATCTCAGTCTCCTCTAATAGTCCCCAGCTTTCCAGATATTAGTCTTAAGCCAATTTAATTCACTCTGCATAATATCAAAAATGGCTGGAGACTCTGGAGACTGCAAAGGCTATGGACCCTGACAGCGTTGCAGCAATAGTACTCAAGAATTTTCTCCAGAACTTGCCATACTCCTCACTAAGCTGTTCCAGTACAGCTACAACACTGGCATTTACGTGACAATATGGAAAATTGCCCAGGTATATCCTGTGCACAAAAAGCAGAACAAACCCAACCAAGTCAATTAGCACCCCAATTGTCTACTCTCAATTGTCGGTAAAGTGATGGAAGGTGTCATCAAAAGTGCTATCCAACAGCACCTGCTTAGCAATACCCTGCTCGCTGACATCCAGTTTAGTTTCTGCTATGGCCACTCAGCTCCTGACCTCATTATAGTCTTGGTTCAGACATGTATGAAAGCATTGAATTCCAGAGGTGTGATGAGAATGACAGCACTTGACATCAAGGCCATATTTGACTGAGTGTATTGTCAAGGAGTCTTAGCAAAACCGGAATCAATGGGAATTGGGACAAACTTGGTTGGAGTTATATCTGACACATAGGATGATGGTTGTGGGTATTGGAGGTCAGTCATCTTAGATTGAGGACATCTCTGCAGGAGTTCCTCAGGAAGGTGTCATTGGTCTAACCACCTTCAGCTGCTTCATCAATGGCCTTCGCCCCATCATAAGATCAGAAGTGGGGATGATTGCACAATGTTCAGTACCATTTACAACTCCTCAGATGCTGAAGCAGTCCATGTTAAAATATAACAAGATCTGGACAATATCCAGCTTGGGCTGACAAGTTTTAAGTAACATTTATGCTCACAGATGCCAGGCAATGATCATCTTCAATAAGAGACAATCTAATCACCACCTTTTGACATTCAATGATATTATTATCACTGAATCCTCCGCTACCAACATCATGGAAGTTACCATTGACCAGAAACTCAATTGAACTCATCATATAAATACAGTGGCTACAAGAGCAGGTCAGAAGATAGGTGTTGAGTTACTCACTTCATAATTCCCCAAAGCATGTCAACCATCTACAAGGGACAAGTCAGGATGTGATGGTGCCATATTCATAAGCATCCATTCCCTCTACCAC
Source organism: Chiloscyllium plagiosum (assembly GCF_004010195.1). Taxonomy (NCBI): domain Eukaryota; kingdom Metazoa; phylum Chordata; class Chondrichthyes; order Orectolobiformes; family Hemiscylliidae; genus Chiloscyllium; species Chiloscyllium plagiosum. The sequence goes on along the minus strand of NC_057723.1, from coordinate 55,394,111 downwards.
CTACGCTCAGCAGTCTGTACTATTGACAAGATTCACTGCAGAAATTCATCAGCAATCCTCAGTCAGCATCTCCCAAACACATGACCACTTCCAACTAGAAGCACATGGGCAACAGATATATGGTAACACAGCCACCTGGAAGTTTCCTTCTAAGCCACTCGACATCCTGACGGAAATATATTGCTATTCCTTCGCTGTCGCTGGATCAAAATCCTCAAATTCCCTCTCTAGGGGCATTGAGGGTCTACTTACAGCACGTGGGCTGCAGCAGTTCAAGAGGACAGCTCACTACCAACTTCTCAAGACAACTAGGGACAGGCAATAAATGCTGGCCCAACCCCATCCCACCAGTGAATTTTTTAAAAAGTGAGCAATGTAAAATGAAACCATTTTTGACAAATTTAGTAAGTGTATTGCATACCAGATTTTCAATTTTTTTGTACTCAAAACAAAAAGTTAAAATTGTAAGACTTTGAAAAATTTTGAAAAGATTTGGCTGCATAGAACTCATATGCTATCTGCTCTTATCCAGATCATACATCGTACTTTTGAATTTGGTATATCATCCCAACTGGAGAGTCAGGATTCTATTTATCCCTCTCTTAGCCATACATGCTGTCTATGCAATTTTAGGTCCATAATATTTGAAAGACTAAGACCATCTTAAGAGAGATTGATCGTAAAAGTAAGTAAAGATTTATGGAATGTGGACTAATGAAGCCAGACACAGTTTAAATGGGGGACAAAAAGGAATTAGTGGAAAATCTCAGCAGATCTGGCTGCATCTGTGGAGAGAAGTCAGATTTAACATTTCGGGTCCAGAAAATGTTCTGGAGAAGAATCACTGGACCTGAAACATTAACTCTGGTTTCTCTCCACAGCTGCTGCCAGACCTGCTGAGATTTCCAGCATCTGCAGTTCTTTCATTTTTGTTTTGACTATAGTTTAAGCGGGATCAAGTGACCTGCTGTGTTTTTCTATCACCACACTTTTTGACTCTGATCTCTGCATCTGCAGTCCTCACTTTCTCCTCCTCAACTCAGCAAAAGATTGGGAGAGAAAAAGGGAGATATTTGGAAAGAATAGATTGAGCTCAACAGTCTATATTGGACTCTTCTTTCATTGAATCATCATATGTCACTTAGAAGCTAGCTAAAGATATATATATAACAAACAATGTTTAATAACCTGCAAGAGTTTGAATTAATTACTACTATAGATGAAGGACTGAAGCTCTCCATAGACTACAGTGATTCAAAGGACAGATTAGCACCATATTTTTAGGGGTAAATAGAATTGGGAATATATATTGGCCTTGCTAGCAATGTCCACATATCATGAAGAAATAAAAAAGATGCATTCATAAAAAGTGAGTTTTGAGAAGATGTGTAGCCTCAGGTTGAGATTCTGAATGTAGGTTTGCTTGCTGAGCTGGAAGGTTCATTTCCAAACGTTTCATCGCCCTACTAGGTAACATCTTCAGTGGGTCTCCGCAGGCCCACTGAAAATATTACCTAGTAGGGTGATTTAACATTTGGAAATGAACCTTCCAGCTCAGTGAGCAAACCTACATCGCGGACATTCATAAAAGCTTTTATCGAGAAATTGGTTTCATTAGCATCCTATTTTTGGTCCTCTAAGTGCCCTTAAAGCTCCAAAATGGCATTAATGATGCGCAAGTATGGTTGGGTGAAATTTCTGTATTTGTGCAGGCATTAGAGTACATGAAGTGAATGCTGGAAGCATGCAGCATAGGCAGACCATTTTGTCAATGAGAGTGCAGCATTGATTTGAAACTATTTTGTAACTCAATGCTTTAGCTAATGTCCTCTCCTAACTTCATTAAAGTGAAAGCCATCGTATTTCCAAAGAACCACAGGCTGTACTCTCACTTGAAAGAGATGTCTGGTGGTGAGTTTAATCAGAGAGTCACCACACATCCATTGAGGGGCGAGGTTTGGAAGGCGGGTCCTTCATGGTGACCTCAGCTGGTATGGGAATTGAACCCCATTTTTAGTGTCAGTCTGCACTGCAAAGCCAGCCATCCAGGCAAATGAGACTCTAAACCTCACTGGGCTGAATACACGTTCACCAGTTTGTAAAAGTATACCTCCCCTTACACCCAACAGCACTCAGTGATTATCCTTGTTATTAATGATGGCCGATTCTTGCATTCATAAAGTCATTTGTTGTGCCTTCTAATGTAGCTATGGAGCCCAACTGCATTTTTGTACAGCTTTCCAAGATGGCAAGGATAAATTATCTCCTTTTGGAAGGTCTTTCTGTTTTTTTCTAGTTGGCCTTTCAGCTCTGTCTGCAGTCTTTACAGTTCAAAGAAAACAATGCAACTAAATTTCAACCATGCTTGCCCTACCAAAGCAATCAGAGTTGAACCACAGTTTCAATAGCTGTGCAGGCATCTTGCATTGTGCAGGGTATTATTAATTGCAGATCACAAGGTTCCATTAACTGTAATGCACTATGCAAATGCTTCATGCATTTATCAGATGTGAAATGAATTTCATTTCCTGAGCGTCCAGTAGTTGTATGACCAAATGTAAAGACTCGAGTAGGGCAACACCCATTACCCTGTCTATTATCACAATGCCTTCATTTTTCAGCAATTTTTCATGTTTCCAGCTGCATTCCAGCCACAGCAGCAAAGGAAAATAGACTTACCAACTCCCTTGACGTACTTGACATTACTATGTTGAATCCCCTTCCACCAACATCCTGGGAATCACCACTAATCAAAACATAAGTGGGCCAGCCTCTACTAAACTTAGAACTTTGGTATTCTCAAACTCCTCAAAGCCTTTCTGCCATTTACAAAGCACACACTCCCCTATTGTCTATATCAATGCTGCTCCAACAATACTCTAAGCTCATACCTCAACATCAGCTATCACGGTGAAGTACCAGTTATCGTACTTCATCATGATAGCTAATGTTGAGGTATGAGCTTAGCTTGAGGCCTATATCTGTGTCTTACGGTTATTCACTCCAAATTACTACCGTACTACAAGCCAACCGACTCCCACAGCTACCTAGATTACACCTCTTCGGGGCGGCACGGTGGCTCAGTGGTTAGCACTGCTGCCTCAGCGCCAGGGACCCGGTTCAAGTCCACCTTGGGTGACTGTCTGTGTGGAGTTTGCAGATTCTTCCCGTGTCTGCATGGGTTTCCTCCGGGTGCTCCAGTTTCCTCCCACAATTCAAAGATGTGCAAGCTAGTTGAATTGGCCATGCTAAATTGCCCAAAGGTGTGTTAGTCAGGGGTAAATATAGGGTAGGGAATGGGTCCGGGTGGGTTACTCTTCAGAGGGTCAGTGTGGACTTGTTGGGCCTAAGGACCTGTTTCCCTATTGTAGGGAATCTAATCTAATCCTCCCACTCTACGTCCTCCCACCCCACCACCTGTAAAAATGCCATCCCTTATTCCCAATTTTCCGCCTCTGCCGCATCTGTTCCAAGGATGACAAATTCCATTTTAGAAAATGCCAGATGGCCTGCTGCATCCAAGATCGCAATTTCCCTTCCCACGTGGTTGACGATCACCTCCAGCATGCCTCTCCAACTTCCCACATCACCGCCCTTGAACCCCACCCCTCCCAATGGACCATTCTCTCTGCGACTCCCTTGTCAGATCCATGCCCCCCACCAAACCACACCCCACTCCTGGCACCTTCCTCTCCCACTGCAGGAAGTGCAAAACCTGCACCCACACCATGTCCCTCACCTCCATCCAAGGTCCCAAAGGATCCTTCCATATCTGACAGAAATTTACCTGTAACTCCACCGATGTCATCTACTGTATCATTGCACCTGATGTGGTCTCAACTATACGGGAGAAACAGGACGCCTTCTTGTGGATCACTTCAGAGAACATCTCTGGGACACATGCACCAACCAACCACACTGCTCCATGGCCAAACACTTCAACTCCCCTTCCCACTCTATCAAGGACATGTAGGTCCTGGCCCTCCTCAATCGCCAAACTCTTACCACCTGACACCGGGAGGAAGAACGCTTCATATTCCACCTTGGGACCCTACAACCACGTGGGATCAATGTGGATTTCACCAGTTTTGTCATTTCCACTACCCACACATTATCCTAATCCCAAGCCTCCAGCTTGGCACCACCCTCCTGACCTGTCCATCACCTTTCCCATCTATCTACTCCACCCTCCTCTCCGAACCAACACCTTTTCCATCACCTTTATCGACCTATCGCACTCTCAGCTACCTTCTCCTCAATCCCAACCCCCTCCCATTTATCTTTCAGCCTCCCCCACCCATAAGCCTCATTCCTAATGAAGGGCTAATGCTCGAAACATCGATTCTCCTGCTCCTCGGATGCTGCCTGACCTGCTGTGCTTTTCCAGCACTACACTCTCGACTCTGATCTCCAGCATCTGCAGTCCTCACTTTCTCCAAATTGCTAATAGCCTATTTTAGTCAAGTTAGTTATTTTGGATACAAGTTAAAATAACATTTTCCACAAATATATTAATCAATATACCAAATACAGTACAAAGTGAAATAATGATCAGAAATGTCAATCTACTAATTAACTTCTCTACATACTCTAGTAATATCCTTACTTTAAACGTTCATGTTTTCCAGCAGGAGTCACTGGATGGCAACAGAAAACAGGAACCTTGACATTTTATTCCCCCTTCATAGCCCAGAGGCTATTTGTAACAACTTTATTATTGCAATAGCTGAGATCATAAGCATAGGTCAAAAGGGAAAAATAAATGCCTGTTTATATTATAAACAGACTTCAGAGCTGGCAGGTATCAAGGTCTCGGTTTGAAAAGATTTGATGTTTTCTGATAAAATATGCTTTTAACAGCATTGTTTTTTTGAAGACTGGGAGCATAAAAGACTTACATCCTATTCAAATTGTACAACTGCATGTTCAATATTGATAATTATAGTAATATTTAGTTTTTAATTGTCCAGACTGTTCTGATTGGTTGGTGGGTTATTTGGTAGGTGGAGTTTAGCCCATACCAAGCTACATGATACGTAGGGTTGCAGCATGTGACATATTTCACCAATGGCTGGTGCTGGTGGTAAAGGAAGAAATGGTAACCACAAGATACAGGCATATAATTGGTACCAAATGTATACCAATCTAACAAACTTGGATCAATGCAGCCTTGACTACAGTACACAAAATCAAAATGGTTTACTAATACTCTTGAGCTTCCAATCTAACCAGACAATGTAACCAACTTCTAGATATTTCTTCCAATCTCACCTGAAGTGAAAATGGATAGCACAATCTCTCCAGAGTAAATCCAGCAAGTGTGGTGTGTCAGGGAAGGAGAGAACATGCCTCAATTTCATGACAGTAGTGGCCAAGTACATGGATTGATTTTAGAATTCTTAATTCCTTTATTGAATGGATATGTAGCTTAGTGAATGGGTGAGTAGGTGAATGAATGAATGGGTGAGTGAATGAATAGATGGGTAGGCAAGGCGTGTAGGTGGGTGATGTGTAAAGGTGGGTGAAATATATATTTTGGTGAGATGTGTAGGTAGGTAGATGCAGGTTGGATTGAGGTGGATAGGTAGACTGTTGAGGTGAGTAATTGGGTAGTTGGATTGAGGGATAGTCATGCTTTTGGTGGTATGATTAGGTTGGGTTAGAAAGTGGGAATAAGGTAGTCGGGGGAAGACTTAGGTGTTGGGGAGTTGATTGTGGAGGACAGTTGTGGTACTCAGTTGAGTTACCATTAGATCGGCGATTAAACTGCCTGTCATTCCATGGATAAGAGCCTAGCTTATGTTTGTGCCCTGAACTCTTGGTTGTAGACATTCATGGAAGATTGCATACAGAAGGAACCAGTCCATTTAAAGTTTAACTAATGGATGTAGTCCATATATGCCCATGCATTCAGACTTCTATTGGGTCCAGAGATACAGCACTCAAAGTGCATCCTCTCATTAGTGATCCTGAGAACAAAAGATTTGGATATTTGCATTTCAGAACTACACAACTTTAAATTATTCCTACTACACGATCAGTGAAATAGCAATAACTACCCATCCTTCAACACAATTCCCAGGCATAACCCAAGTTTGGAAATACAAAATTTTTGATTGTACTAGTGGCTCATATTATTTTTAGGCAGACCCCAAGTAAAACAGAAACTGAACTGAAAAGTGAATTGTATGGGGAACAGAATAGGTAAACAAAGGAAGGAAACAGAACCACCCAATTTCTCATGAAACAAAAATATACTGATATTTGGAAACCAAAACTTTTGACAAACTGAAGCTGCTTAGAAGATATAAAAGAACACAGATGAGTCCATGGCGAGTAGTAGCTGATGATGACAAAGCCATTGATATAGTAAGAGCAAACTGAAGAAGACTGAAGTAGGCAGAATCTAGATCCAGAAACTGAGAATGAATTACTGAAGCTGTTTCTATTACAACATGTTGGTCTATATTCACTATTGAAACCAAATTGAGCAGGTTCTGCAGGTGTATGGCACTTTGGTGAGAATGTGACCATGGATCTTGTGTTGGTTATGTAGTAACTAGCTGGGATGAGACAATGCTAGAATTAGAGAAGTTTAAATTCTTTGTGAGGAAGACAGAGTTTATGACTGAGTATCATCACCAAAGTCTGAGTGGCAGCTGAGCTAAATTGTAGGATTTGTTAATTGTATTTGCCATTTAGAACATAGAACACAGAATAGTACAGCACAATACAGGCCCTTCGGCCCTCGATGTTGTGCCGACCTTTTATCCTACTGTAAGATCAAACTAACCTATATAACCTTCATTTTACTATTATTTAATGTGGAATTTACAGTTTGTATTTGTCTGCAATCTTTCTATTGTTCACCTTTAATTCATGTTAATTCTGGATGTTAGAGTGCTGGATAGATGATGTATACTGTTCGCTTTGTTGATGCTTGCATCCTCTGTTTTAAATCATAAAATTTTATAGCTTAATTCTTTTAATAAATAATTAGGATTATATGCGACTTCTTATTTTTGAAAAAAATGACTGGTTTCTACCACAACACTATTCAAGCAAGCATATGTTTACATTTCTATTGTCAGACTGCTGAAATTCAAGAAACAGACTTTTGTGAAAAATGTTATCACAATTGTGAGCTTTTGCTTATGGCAATTTGACCTGCAGAAATTGGTTTTGAAGAGTATGGGACAACTATGGTAGGAGGGATGGCATTGTGAATGGCATGAGCAGGATGGTATGGAGAGATTGGCTTGCATGGGAGGGTCGATGAGCTGACGAGATGGGCCAATTGAAGCAAGAACAATACAATGGGCATGTGACCAATTTAGGTTCAAGGAAGGAGCAATTATATTGTTTCTTATACATTTGAATACTGAATAAAGACTTGGTCATGGAAGAAGATTGGTCATTAGGGAGCTATTTTCTTTGAGAACACGCTGATATTATTACATGCAGATTTTAAAGAGAGAGAGTGCTTGTTCCTCAATTAATAGTGAGCCTATCAAATGTAAACCTGTCTTTTCAACTCAGAAGGAAGCAGTTGTTGCATTCAATTTCTATTATCAATAACGACTCACAGAGCTAACATCTGTATATTCCTAAATTGCTTTGTACATGCAGCTTTTTTATTCACAGAATGAGAACTTTTAATTCTGTTACATTTCTGAGTGAAAGACTGTGTAAAAATATTTCATTCAAATCAGTATCGCTACAATAAAAATATTGGAAGGAAAATTCTACTGGGTCGGAGATAATTCTCTAAAGCAATTCTCCACTCTTCACCCCATTAATTAAGCAACCATGCCATTGGACACCTTGCGGAATTGAACAGGTGGAGACGAAGAAGTGCTCTCTACTGCTGAGATTTTCCAGCTCTCATGCCACTGAAAACCAAGTTGCACACCACGTCTTCCACGTCTTCCGTACAGGTACTAGTGACATACATCAAATAAGCCAGTGCTGGAAATTCTGAGCTCCACCTCTACCTCTGAAGATTAAGGCACTAAAGCCTCAGATGATACATTGACAAGAAACTCATCTGCACCCTCCACAGCTCAGAGACTTTAACCATGTGGGTTCTCCATCTAGATCAGACTTAGAAGTACAATCTAGTGAGCATATTACTGACACATCTGCACAATTGGCTAAAGAAGAAACACCAGGTCCCTGACAATCAGAACTACTGGGAAAAAGGCACTTGCTCAGTCTGAGGCAGAAGATGAGGTTTTGCTTTACCTCCACTGCAGTTGTGAAAGTCAGGACGGGATTGCACTTCAGCATAGAGGGGAGGAGAAGAAGAATAAATTACAGAGGGTGGACTTGACACAAGGAAACACCATTGTAAATAACTTGCAAATATATGTCCACTTGCACAATGAAAATGTTAGCTGCTGCATATTTTTTGCTCGGAGAAAGTGAGGACTGCAGATAATGGAGATCAGAGTCAAGAGTGCATTGCTGGGAAAGCACAGCAGGTCAGGCAGCATCTGAAGAGCAAGAAAGTTGACATTTTGGGCATAAGCTCTTCATCAGGAATGAGGCGTGTGGGCCGGAGGTGAGAGATAAATGGGAGGGGGATGGGGTTGGGGGGAAGGTAGCTGGGAAAGGATTGGTAAGGTGAGGGAGAAGGTGATAGGTCAGAGAGGGGAGTGATGGATGGGTCCGGAGGGCAGTGCCGAGTTGGAGGCTTGGGACTAGGATAATGTAGGCGGGAGGGGAAATGAGGAAGCTGTTGAAATCCACATTTATCAAGTGTGGTTGCAGGGTCCCAAGGTGGAATATGAGGCGTTCTTCCTTCAGGCATCGGGTGGTAATGGTTTACTGGTGGAGGAGGCCCAGGACCTGCATGTCCTTGAAGGAATGAGACAGGGAGTTGAAGTGTGCAGCCTCGGGTCGGTGGGGTTGGTGGCTGTGGGTGTCCCAGAGATGTTCTCTTAAACAATTCGCAAGAAGACATCCTGTCTCCCCGATGTAGAGAAGACCACACCGAGTGCAATGGATGCAGTAGATGACATTGGTAGAGGTGCAGGTAAATTTCTGATGGCTGTGGAAGGATCCCTTGGGGCCTTGGGTGGAGGTGAACCTTCTAGAACTTTCTCCTGGCCTCTGGAACTGCCCATTAGCCATGCAGCCGCTACCTTCCACAGGCATCGGGGCGATCGATTACATCACTTCCGCCCCCACCACTGCCGCACAAATTGCAGCCACTGCCGAACACACGACCTTTGCGACCGCCGTCCACCCAATCATCTTCATGACTGCTGGGAAGATTATCGCCACCCCAACCGCCGCAAGATCCTTTGTCGCTGCTAGTTTTGGCACCCCCAGCACAGACACGATAACTACCACCACCTCCAGTTCCACTCCAGGTCCTAGCTCCCAGCCCTGCCATGTGTTCACCATTCCCCCAGACCTCCCTCTCACTGAGGACGAACATTTAGTCCTCAGCAAAGGCCTCAGCCTTATCCCTTTACGCTCCCAGATTAATGAGTTTGACACACGCTGTGCCCTCGAATGTTTCTTCTGCTACCTACCTACTGAGGACCCCTTCTCCCGCCTCCAACACACACCATCCACCTGGACACCCCATGCTGGCCCTTGACCTCCTCATTTCAAACTGTCGCCATGACATCAACTGCTTCAACCTGTCCACCACCCTCATCCATTCCAACCTCCCACCCTCACAAAGCACAGCTCTCCACTCCCTCCGCTCCAACCCCAATCTCACCATCAAACCCACAGAAAAGGGGTGGGGGGGGGAGCAGAGTAGTAGTATGGCACACCGACCTCTGCACCACTGAAGCCAGGCGCTAACTCGTAGACACTTCCTCCTACTGCCCCTTGATCACAACCCCACTGCCCACCACCAAACCATAGTCTCTCAGTCTATCCACAACCTCATCACCTCTGGGGACCTCACATCCACAGCCTCCAACTATCTGTTCGTGAACCCCACACTGCCCAATTCTACCTCCTACCCGGAAATTCACAAACCCGACTGCCCTGGTCGACTCATTGTCTCAGCCTGTGCCTGTCTCACTGAACTCATCTCTTCCTACCTCGACACCATCCTGTCCCCCATAGTCCAGGAACTTCCAACTTGACACCACCCATGCCCTTCGCCTCCTCCAAGATTTTTGTTTTCCCAGCCCCCAATGCCTCATCTTCACTATGGACATCCAGTCCCTGTACACACAGATCCGCCATGACAAAGGTCTCCAAGCCCTCCGTTTCTTCCTCTCACACTGTCCCAACCAGTACCCTTCCACCGACGCCCTCATTGCCTGGCTGAACTGGTCCTCACCCTCAACAACTTCTCCTTCCAATCCTTCCACTTCCTCCAAACCAAAGGGATAGCCATGGGTACCTGCATGGGACCCAGCTATGCCTGTCTGTTTATTGGATATGTGGAACAGTCCATCTTCTGCTATTATACAGGCACCACCCCCCACCTGTTCCTCCGCTACATCGATGACTGTATCGGCGCCACCTCGTGCTCCCACTAGGAGGTGGAACAGTTCATTAACTTTACCAACACCTTCCACCCCAACCTCAAATTCACCTGGACCATCTTGGACCTCTCCATCACCGTCACCAGCAACCGACTAACCACAGACATCTACTACCAATCAAAGATCATCAATAATACCCATTTCTGGCATAAAATTCACTAAAGAGGAGGAAACCAACAACAAACTGCCATTACTAGATGTCACAATAGAGCGAACAGCCACTGGGGATCTTCAAACCAGCGTCTGCAGGAAAGCAACACATATGGACCAAATATTGAACTACAGAAGCAATCATCCCAACATCCACAAATGAAGCTGCATTAGAACATTATTTCAATGAACCACCACACACTTCAGCACAGAGCAGAGGAAAATCACCTATACAATGTATTTGAAAAGAACAGGTACCCAATGAACACAGTCCACCGATTTCTGAGCAACAAACCCAAACAAGCAGACAAACCAGAAACCCTAGCCACTCTCCCCTACATCAAAGACATCTTGGAAATGACTGCCAGACTACTCAGATCCCTTGCCATCATGGTAACCCACAAACCCACCAACACACTAAAACAGCAGCTAATGAACTTGAAAAACCCTATACAGACAATCAAAACTAATGGCATTTACAAATACCTTGCAAGACTTCCTGATGAAGGACCTATGCCCGAAATGTCAATTCGACCACTCCTCAGATGCTGCCTGACCTGCTATGCTTTTCCAGCACCACACTCTCAACTCCAGTTGGGAAGGGCACAGCATGCCACAATCACACAGGACACTTGCCTGGATTATAATGTAAGGCCTCTTCAAAGCAGTCCAACTGTTAAAACCACATCTTCAGGATGCTTGCAGTCTGTTGCTCAGTCTTCCACCAGAGCCATCTTGACATATTGTATCTTCATCCTGCATCAGTTAAGGATTTTCCAAAAGGTACAATGAGCCAAGTTAATAGGGGATACCCATTGTCTCTCAGCAGCCATCCCTCTATAGAATACCTTCAAAGTACAGTCATACTGGACTCAAAATATTAGCTTTCTTTTCCCTCCACAGATGCCACCAGAGTTTGAGTTTCTCTCACATATTCCGCTTTTATTTCCTTTTGCCAAAGTACTTTGTTTTTATATCAGTGAGCAGGCTATTGCTGAGCAAACATTGCTTGATCGTACTGTCAATGACCCATCACTTGATGGCTATGCATGATAAGGATTATGACTGGGCTGTTAAAGCTGTCAAGGAACCATCCAACTAAAATATGTAAAGTTTATAAGAGTATTAGGCACTTTAAAATTGCAGTTAACTTTTAAGATTTTTGGTGCGTAGCTGATTTCCCAAACTATAACTTCATCATTAAGGAGCCGAGTTAGTGAGCATTTTTAATCTTCACTCTTTTCCTTGCTTCTGTGTGTCCAAAAGCATCGGTGTAAATGAAATGCTCAGTGACGTCTGGTGGAGGGAGGTGTGCAGCACAGAGGAAGCCAATGCCTTTGGATCTCCGGGATTTGGGGACCCCACAGCTCTGTGTCCTGCAGTCCATAGGTCTATGTGTTCTTGTGTTTCTTTTTAAAAGGCTTTGCATCCGTAGATCGCTCCCTCACAGGGTGAGACACCCCACACACTTAGGTGTGGTCACAGGAAGAAAGTGAGGACTGCAGATGCTGGAGATCAGAGTCAAACAGTGTGGTGCTAGAAAAGCACAGCCAATCAGGCAGCATCCAAGGAGCAGAAGAATCAACATTTCAGGCATAAACCTTCATCGGGAATCTATCAGGATGCTGCCTGACCGGCTGCGCTTTTCCAGCACCACACTCTTCGACTAGGTGTGGTCACAGCCATTTTCTTCCCCATTGCGTATTTTCAAATTCCAGCAAAATGAAAGATGACAATGAACCTTATTTGTAAAGTGGCTTCCAACCTCTGCCTCCATGTGTAGGTGAAGTCTATAAAAGCCAGACTCCCTTCTTGACAGTACTTTCTGTGAACTACGCCCTAGGTCCCCACAAAACCTGTCTACATGAGCCTGCACTGCACATCTTTTCCTTACAGCCCCTGGCACATGAGGCATGATCATACACTGACCTTCCCCTTAAAGTCAGGGTAATCCTACCTAAAGACAAAAGCCCCCTCCCACACTACTGTGCTTCCATACATACATTGGTTTGATGGTAGGAAGCAGAGGGTAATCATGAAAGGATGCTTGTCGGACTGGACGCCTGTGACAAGTGGACTGCCTCAGGGGTCAGTGCTGAGCCCATTACTGTTTCCTATCTATATGAATGATTTGGATGAGAATGTACAAGGCATGATTAGTATGTTTGCTGATGACACTCAAATAGTCTGTACCGTGGACAGTGAGGAAGGTTATCAGAAATTGCAGCAGGACCTTGATCAGCTGGAGATGTGGGCTGAGAAATGACCAATGGAGTTTAATATAGATAAGTGTGAGGTCTTGCACTTTGGAAAGTCAAATCAAGGTAGGAGTTTCATGGTGAATGGTAGGGCCTTAAGGAGTAGAGTAGAACAGAGAGATATTAGAGTTCAGGTTCACAGTTCTCTGAAAGTGGAGTCATAGGTAGACAGGGCAGTGAAGAAGGCTTTTGGCACACTGGCCCTCATCAGTCAGGGCACTGAGTACAGAAGTTGGGAAGTTTTGTTGCAGTTATACAGGAAGTTGGTGAGGCCGCACTTGGAGTATTGTGTTCGGTTTTGGTCACCTTGTTACAGGACGGATGTTATTAAATTGGAAAGAGTGCAGAAGAAATTTACAAGGATGTTGCCTGGACTCAATAATCTGAGTTACATGGAGACGTTGGTCAAGTTCGGACTATTTTTCTTCCGACCACAGGGGTGACCTTATAGTGGTGTATAAGATCATGAGAGGCATGGATAGGGTGAATGCACTCACTCTTTTTCACAGGGTTGGGGAATCAAGGACCAGAGGCCATCAATTTAAGATTGGTGGAAAAGAATAAAAAGGAAACTGGGGGGCAACTTTTTTTACACAGACGGTGGTATGCATATAGAATGAGCTGCGGGTAGAAGTGGCTGAGGCGGGTACATTAACTACATTTAAAAGGCATTTGGACAAATACATGGATAGGAAAGGATAAGAAGGATGTGGGGCAAGTGCAGAGAAATAGAATAAGCTTGGATGGACATTTTGGTCAGCATGGACCATTTTGAGCCAAAGGTCCTGTCACCATGCCGTAGGACTCTGTGACTCTATGACTCTACCATATTCCCTGTATACTGTAAGATACCTTAAAATAGTACATAAAGAGCTTTAAAGGCAAAGCAGGTTTGAAAATAACCTAAACTTGAACTTCAGAAAAAGAAAAAGAAAAAAAAATGAGATCGGGAATGTCTGCTTAAAGTAATGCAGTTAAAAAAATATCAAATGTAAACAATAGGTCTCATGGGTTTGTCCTCTCATAATGTAAAGTCGAGTAGCACAACGTTGCTCTTTGAAACAGTAAGACAGTGAATTTGAGAGTGGTGCCAAAAATCTTTCAAATTAAGTAAACGCTGCCTGACAACAGCCCACTGATTGGTTGAGCTGCAGAATGGTAAAAAAGCTGCAAGTATCCAAGCAGCAGAGAAAAACATCCAGAGCCTGCAATTAGGAAGCACCCATCTTTCTCTTCTCACCAACCTCCATCTACCACCTTCCCCACGCCCTCTCTCTCTCACACACACATCTATGAAGGGAGGATATAAAAATCAAGAAGGCTGAAAGATAATTTTAAAAGCCTCAGTAAAAGACTGAGGCTCAATTGCCCATGGCTCAAAAAAAATCTGAAATTCTGCAGACAACAGTGTGAACCATAGAATCCCTACAGTGTGGAAATAGGTCATTTAGCCTAACAAATCCGCACCAACCCTTGGAAGAGTAACCCACCCAGACACATTCCCTGCCCTGTTACTATAATTTTGACTAATACACCAAAAACACACATCCCTGAACACTATGGGTAATTTAGCATGGCCAATTCATCGAACCTGCACATCCTTTGACTCTGGGAGGAAACCAGAGTACCTAGGGAAACCCACACAGACACAGACATAGTTTACAAACTCCACACAGTTAGTCACCCAAGGCTGGGATCAAACCTAGCACCATGGTGCTGTGAGGCAGCAGTGCTAATCACTGAGCCACCATGCTGTCCTTGCAATCATTGCTAAAATCAAGATGGCAATGAGAAATTAACTTATCTTTCTTTGGTCTGGATTTTTGATGTCCAGAATTTTGTGTACTCTGTTTATATTCCTCTTCCAACTATCGTATGTGTTAAACCATTTGACTTTTGTCAATCTTTATCATGATTGTGTGTGTATTTGGGAATTTTAAAAAGGTTATATTTTAAGTTGCATAATTTAGGGTTAGAAATCCTTTCTTTTCTGTTTTGTTTGCGAAAATTAAATGTGAGATAATAAATAGCTATCTTACTGCTAATAGTGTAAATTACTTTTGTCCTGAGTAGCAGACAGTCAGATAAATTGGTCATTTTAAGGGTCTCATTGAGACTTTATACATTTTGTGATGATTTGTGGTTTACTGGGTCCCAATCATCAGTGCGTATTCTCAATTTCATCATGACACTACAGAACTTGCAGTGACATCATTGTGAAGATGTAGTTGCATTATGGCTGCAATAAGCATTTAGCATGTTTGATAGTCATGTCGGAAATTTTAGTTGTCTCATTATTTTGGTGGAGTTCAGAAGAATTAGAAGGCATTTGACAAGGTTCTGCATGGTAGACTTAGAACATACAATATAGAACAGTACAGCACAGAATAGGCCCTTCAACCCACGATGTTGTGTCGACCATTGATCCTCATGTATGCACCCTCAAATTTCTGTGACCATATGCATGTCCAGCAGTCTCTTAAATGTCCCCAATGACCTTGCTTCCACAACTGCTGCTGGCAACACATTCCATGCTCTCACAACTCTCTGTGTAAAGAACCCACCTCTGACATCCCCTCTACACTTTCCTCCAACCAGCCTAAAATTATGACCCCTTGTGTTAGCCATTTCTGCCCTGGGAAATAGTCTCTGGCTATCGAGTCTATCTATGCCTCTCATTATCTTGTATACCTCAATTAGGTCCCCTCTCCTCCTCCTTTTCTCCAATGACAAAAGTCCGAGCTCAGTCAACCTCTCTTCATAAGATAAGCCCTCCAGTCCAGGCAGCATCCTGGTAAACCTCCTCTGAACCCTCTCCAAAGCATCCACATCTTTCCTATAATAGGGCGACCAGAACTGAACGCAGTATTCCAAGTGCGGTCTAACCAAAGTTTTATAGAGCTGCAACAAGATCTCACGACTCTTAAACTCAATCCCCCTGTTAATGAAAGCCAAAACACCATATGCTTTCTTAAGAACCCCGTCCACTTGGGTGGCCATTTTAAGGGATCTATGTACCTGCATACCAAGATCCCTCTGATCCTCCACACTGCCAAGAATCCTATCCTTAATCCTGTACTCAGCTTTCAAATTCAACCTTCCAAAATGCATCACCTCGCATTTATCCAAGTTGAACTCCATTTGCCACCTCTCAGCCCATCTCTGCATCGTAAGGTGAGATCACATTGGGGAGCAAACTACTGTAGATGCTGGAATCTGTACTGAAAACAAAGGAGGCTGCGGATCACAGTGGGTCAGGTGGCATTCATGAGGAGGGGGTCGGCTGGTGTTTTGGATCCAGATGGCTCTTCAGCAGAGCTGACGTCAGCTCTTGTGGAGGATGTCATTTGGCCTCAAGATTTTGGCTCACTCTCTCTCCATGGATACTGCCTAGCCTGCTATCATCTTCAACATTTTTAGATCACATAGGATCCGGAGGAACTAGCCAACTGGATAAAAAAATGATTTAAAGGTAGAAGATGGAGGATTGCAATAGAAGGTTGCTTTTCAGATTGAGTGCATGTGAACAGTGGTGTACCACAAGGATTGATGCTGGATCCACTGCTTTTTGCCATTTATATACATGATTTGGATGTGAATACAGGAGGTATGGTCAGTAAGTTTCAGATGACACCAAAATAGGTGGTGTAGCGGCCAGTGAAGAAGATTATCCCAGAGTGCAATGGGACCTTGATCAGATCGGCCAATGGGCCAAGGAGTGGCAGATGGAGTTTAATTTAGACAAGTGTGAAGTATTGCATTTTGGTAAGGTAAACCAAGGTACACTTGTACACTTAATGGTAGGGCCCTATGGAGTGTTGCAAAACAAAGAGACCTACAGGTGCAGGTGCATAGTTACTTGAAAATGGAATCACAGGTAGACAGGATGATGAAGAAGGCTTGCCTTCATTGGTTAGAACATTGAGTATAGGAGTTGGGACATCCTGTTACAGCTGTACAAAACATTGGTGAGGCCGCTTTCAGAATACTCCTTACAATTTTGGTCACTTTCTATCAGAAGGATGTTGTTACATTGGGAGGGTGCAGAGAAGATTTACAAGGCTGTTGTCAGGACTGGATGGTTTGAGCTATAGGGAGAGGTTGAATAGACTGGAGCTATTTTTTCCTGAAACATTGGAGGCTGAGGGGTGACCCTGTAGAGGTATATGAAATCATGAGAGGCATGGATAGGGTGAATACCTAAAGTCTTTTTCACAGGGTGGGGAGTCAAAAACAAGAGGGCATAGGTTTAAGGTGAGGGGGGAAATATTTAAAAAAGGATCTGAGGGGTATCATTTTCATGCAGAGGGCGGTGTGTGTATGGAACGTGCTGCCAGAGTATGTGGTGGAGGTAGGTACAATTACAAAATGGAAAAACCAATTAGATGGGTATATGCATTGGAATGGTTTAGAGCGATATGGGTCAAATGCTCACAAATGCGATTAGGTCAGATTGGGATGTCTGGTCAGCATGGATGAATTTGACCAAAGGGTCTGTTTCCATTCTGTCTGACTGACTGTAAGTTGCATATAAATATGGTGGTTTGGGGCTTTATTGAGATGTACCTGGCAATAAGGTAATCACTGCTCAATGGTTAGATTCTGAAGTTGCCACTTAAGGTTTGAGGGGAAAATAGGAAAATAAGTTATTGAAAACAAGACTCGGTTTCTCATTTGCACCATATATTTCTACTTTTCTTGCCATTACTCATCACATTAGGAAGGGAAAAATTGCACCTACTGACTTTATTGCAAATGCTTTACAGTCCCTACTAGTAGATACTTAGTTGATTGATTATGGCTTCCTCAAGGATAAAGGTAGGGACATACCTCTTGAACTGTATGCAAAATTAGCAGTAAAATGATAATTTCTACACCCCACTGAATGTTCCTTTTTTCCATGTCAATCTAAGTTGGATGAAATGCAAGACAAGTTATTTTACAATTGTTTGATTTATTCCAAAGCTCAAGGTGGATTCATTTCCTGCACATTCCATAAAATTTCACTCTTAGGGCTACGCTTCAGTGATGGATTGTAGATTTATTTTATTTACACCTACTTGGCACCATCCTGATCTTAACAGGGATGTCAAATGAAATATATATGTGGATGAAATACAGCTCGTTACCAAAGATTAGAAAGGAAAAGGGGAGGGTGTCCAGAAGATTTAGCATTGATCAGAAAATGAACTGGACCAGCCACATGAATACAGTGGCTACAAAGACAGGGGCTGAACATTTCCAACCAATTCACTTCCTGATTTCCTGAAGCCTATCTATCATCTACAATACATAGTTGTCAGGAGAGTGGTGAAATGCTCTTCACTCACCTGGAAAAGTATAGCTCCAACATCATCCATGAAGCTGGACAACATCCAGGATGAAGCAGCCCACTTGGTTAGCACTCTGGCCACCACCTTAAACATTCATTTCCTCCACCATTAATGCATGGTGGTAGCAGTGTATTCAAGTTTCACTGCAATAAGTTACAAAGCTCTTCTGGCATCATCTTTCAAACCTGAAACTACCTGAAAGGATAAAGGTAGTAGACAAGAACATCCGCTTACTACAAATTTTCCTCTAAACCATCTACCATCTGGACTTGGGACTATCTCAGTAGTCCTTTACAATCACAAAATCAGAAATTGCTGGATAAACTCAGCAGGCCGGGCAGCATCAATGGAGACAAAGCAGAATTAATGTTTTGGGTCCAGTGATTCTTCTTCAGAATTCCTTTACCGTCATTGGATCATAACCCTGGAATTCCCATCCTAACATCACCATAGGTGTATTGCAGTCATTCCAAAATGTTAGCCCATCACCACATTTTCAAAGGCAATTAGGAGTCAACAACAAATGCGAATCTTGCCAGCAATACCCATATTCAATGAAAGAATGCGTAAAAAATATAAAGGTGGCATTGCCATATGTTCTGTTGGTGATAGCATGAACGTAGTCCTGAAAGCTAACCATTAACTCATTCCTAACTGAGGAATATTGCAGTGAAAGCAAAATAGTGAAAATGGAACTGGGTTCATGGATTATCAGCTGTTGAGCCTGATCTGTTCTACAAATGTGCCAGATGTCAAATTGATTTAACAACACTGCCACTTTGATAACACTTCAAACATACTTGGTTGGCTGTGAAGTGCTTTGATTCTGAGGTAATGAATGGAACTCTTTAAAAGAAGTTCTTTCTTCCTCTGGCCTACTTTGGAGCCACACAGTTGACATAGCTTCTGGTCCAACGTCTTTATCGTGGTGGGAGGTTCAATAATGATGAAGCTTTGGAAAGCCAAATCGAGGTGACTGGACCCATTCTTGTTGATAAGATGATCATTAGCCAGTACTTGTGTGGTATGAATGTTCCTGCCATTTGTCAAACTGACCTTGGATGTTATCCAGATTCTGCTGTAGGTTAATTATCAGAGAAGTGTAGATTCATTATCAAAGAAGCTGTGGATGATGTTCAACGTACAGAATCCTCAGTGACCATTTCTTAAATATTCCTTAATGTTTTACGAAAATAATCAATCTACCAGGAAATTGCACCCAAAGTTCCTTGAGAAATGCTTTCTGTAAAATATTTCCTTTGATATGTCTTTTCTGTTATATTTTGAGATTTATGTCCATACTGATTAATTAAATGAGAGGCAGCACAAAGATTTGCCAACCTGCCAATTAAACTGTAGTTTAAAGAAATTCTGACCCAAGCATAATCCTGATTGAAGTTGCAATTTAATAATAGAGGTGTGGTTAATGATAACGATTAATGATAAAGCAGACACTGAAAGGTGGGCTGAGAAACAGAATGGGACTTTATCACCATTCAGTATGATCATTTTTATATGACATATGACTACTTCATCAATGCCCCCAGTTAAAATAACATTTTCAACCCCAACCTAAACACCTCAACCTTGCACCTCATTATTTTGGGCAATACTATTTTTGGACCAGTGGCATTAAAAACTGTGAAGACTGCTTGATCTACCCTCTGATATTTCCTCATCCATTTGGATGATAGGATTTTTTGCTGATGATCGGACTAAGTTTATGATCTCTTCTAATCCTGGGTTAAAAAAAATCTACCACTACATGCTGTGGCATAGCCTTTACTCCATTATGCCTTTAAGATGTAAATGTATCAAAGACATTGAATCTCAGCACAATTGAATCATGATTCAGGAGGGTCGTGGTTGCCAAGAAATTTTCTGCTTGAATCAAGGTTATGCTTGGATCATGATTTTTTTTTAAAACAGCAGATTAAAGTAGTTGGTTGGCAAATCTTTGTACCACAGCTTACTTAATTATTTAGTTAGAAATTTAATCGCAGTGAAACAAAAGGAAACACATATCAATGTACAATACTTGACACAAAAGCTTTCTAAGTGAAGTTTGTTGATAGACTATTTCATGTTGCTGAAAACTGAATTTTTGAATTAAAATCTTTTGAATCATGAATTCTATAAAATTACAATGAAAGGGAAATGGCTTTCCTACACTGGAATTGATCTGGATTCAGTCCAAAGTTATCTGTAACTGCCAAAAATTTTGCTATTGTAGCAACTGTGACATTTGTTATTGTAAAGTGACCTTACTGAAAGTTCTAACACTCATTTGTAAAACTTGTAACAGCTCCAATATAATGTTCTTATTTTAAAATGTAACTTCCAAACAACTTGCATTAAGCTTATTGAACCTTTCTATAACATCTTATTACCAACAGCAATATATTTAATAGCACAAAATAAACTTACGAAAACACTTCACAACTTTGAATGCTCCACGTAATCTCACACTACTTTACTTTTGAAAAATGTTTTACTCATTTCCTATAATGGAAACTTTTCATTCTTGAATTTCTTTTTGGGAGTTTTAGCTGTGGGAATTCAGAAATGGCTTGTGAAAATAATTTGATATGATAATAGAGTGGTTTTGTATAGTGGTCTCTGGCAACCTTCTAGTTGCTTTCAATAGTTTTGGTATTTATACTGCTATTGCAGCTGTAAGAGGAAGTGAAGGAGCATGCAGGATCCAGGGAACCAATACACAAGAAGAAAGTGTACACACCTAAATCTTATTTTATGTAGTTCACTGAGGAGCTGAGTACGTAAATGTCACTTTTCCAGATAAGATGCCACAGAGCTCTGCTGCAGCCCCAACAGCATCAGCCTTGAAAAAGGTGATTTACATCTTAACCGGTTGCTGTCAAAGAAACTGAAATCCTGAATGTGTTTGCCCAGTATCATCGCAGACTGTAGTAGATGATATTTTGTAAAAATCATTTCTGCAGATCTGCGTTCACAATGTCATGGAAGTGCTCTTTTTCGAAGCCAATGCTTTCCTAACCTCCTTTGAAATGACAAATCAGATTAAATCTCTCTTCAGTTGCTCTATCATGGAGAAGAGGCCATAACATGTTTGTCCCATCTTCTTAAGTCTGAGTTGTTGCTTATTTATATCTATAGGAGCAGCTATTCAAGTGCTACATAAGACCATGCCACCGATAAATATTTTAATTTGCATCAACATAGTAACTCTAACATTGCAAAAGAGGAATTGGGAATTTGGCAGAAGGGATTTTGGAAGAGATGTCATATTATAGGTGATACATAGATGCAGGAAAAATTATCAAACATGGAGTAAAATGAGAAAGAGTGTGAAAGGTGCAGGAGTCAAAGGAACAATTTGGAAAAGCAATTGTATTTATGGAAGACATTATAGAAATAAAGGTGAAACTGGGAGAGACTTTTTAAAAAGGTCAACAGTTTAAAAGTGAGGCACTGATACCAGGAATTAATGTGGGTTGGTATGAACAAGGGTGATGGGTTAACTCACATCAAAAGATTGGTCACCTCAACAATACCACATAGAACCACTGCAATTTAAGTCAGTAGTTTCAAAGAAAAGAAGAAAAGGGAAATAAATCAAGAGCATGTTATTTTAAAATGAATGGAACCTTGAAATTTTATGTAACTTAGCTGCTGGTAATCAGAGTTATGTACTCAACAGCGATAAAGGTACATGGCAGTAATCTTAAGTATGCCATTAACACCCAATACCAAGTAAGTGGAAAATGTTGGCTGGAAATTTACTCAAAGCTGCTTTCGCTCTGCATCTCTATTCAGGTAATGCTTGCAATGCACAACCCGTTCTACTGTAAATTCAGTGAAGGATAGTGATATAGTGGTAATGTCACTGCCCAGAAATGCAGCACTGGAGCAAATTCTTTGGAGGGTTGGGTTTGAATTCTAATATGGCAGATTGTGAAATTTGAATTTAATTAATGAATATGACATTGAAAATTAGTCTAATGTTGACCATGACACCATTATCGATTGTCGTAAAAACCTATGTGATTCTATTAATAGAATCATAGAATCCTTAGATTGTAGAAAGAGATCAGTTGTTCCATCAAGTCTTCACTGACCTTTTGAAGGGCATCCCCCCCCAGAGCTGATACCCCATCCCTGTAACCCTGCATGAAGGTTTTGACCTTGGTTAACTCAGGTAACTTGCACATCCCTGCACACTACGGAGCAATTTTTACCATGGCCAATCCACCTAATCTGCGCATCTTTGGACTGCAAGAGGAAACCAGAACACCAGGAGAAAACCCCCACAGACGGAGGAAGAACATGCAAAGTCCACGCAAACAGTCACCCAAGGCTGTAATCGAACCCAGATTCTGGCACTGTGAGGCAGCCATGCTATCCATTGTCCTAAAGGAAAGGAAATTTGCTTCCATGGCCTACATCTGACTTCACATCCACAAAAATGAGCCTGACTTTTAAATTTCCTCCTAAAGCCTAAGCAAGCCACCCAGCTGCATCAAGCAGCCTTGAAATTCAAGATAAAGAATGAACCTGAACTGACCACCTTGCATCAACCTAGGATCTAGAAATAACCGCAAAACACAGCCCTGTCAACCCTGTAAAGTCTTCCTCACTGATAGCTGGGGCTCTTGCCAAAATTGGGCGAGCTATTCCACACACTAATCAAGAAACAGAGTGACATTAGCATACTCAAGGAATCATACTTTATCAACAATGTTCTTGACATCAGTCTCCATTGGACTTGTATGAAATGGCTGCACATACGCGTTAGCAGTGCAAGCACAGCATATACAGTAAGACAGAACTGAAATGGGACACAGGTTCAGTTTAGGTTCCACTAGGGTCACTCAGTTACTGACCCCATGGCAGTTTTGGTCCAAAGATGAGCAAAAAAGCTGAACCGTAGAAGTGAGGTGAAAGTGGCTGCCTTGACATCAAGGTTATATGTAAGCAAGTATATCATCAAGGAGCCTTAGATGGAGGCAAACTCTCTACTTTGGAGTCATATCTGGCACAAAGGAGGATGGTTGTGGTTCTTGAAGGTCCCAGGAGATCTCGACAGTAGTCCCTCAGAATTGTTTCCTGAACCTAAATATCTGATTTAAGCTGCTTCATCAATGATCTTTCCTCCACCATAAGGTCAGAAGTGGTGATGTGTGCAATGACTGCATCAGGTTCAGCACCATTCATGACTTCTCAGACACTGAAGCTGTCTATATTCATATCAAGCCTTGGCTGATAAATGACAAATAACATTTGTACTACAGATGCCCTGGAATGACCATTCTTCATCAGGACAGAATCTAAACATGTCCCCTTGATGTTATATTACAACTTCTGAATCCTTCACTATCAACATCCTGGATGTTAGCAATAAGCAAAAATTTAATTAGATCAGCCATATCAATATTAGACTATAACAGCAGTTCATAGGCTTGAAATTCTGTAGTAAGTCAATTACAAAGGAGGAGGTACTGGATGTCTTAAAACACTTAAAGGTGGATAAATCCCCAGGACCTGCTAAGGTGTAGCCTAGAACTCTATAGGAAGCTCGGGAAGTGATTGCTGGGCCCCTTTCTGAGATATTTGTATCTTTGATAGTCACAGGTGAGGTGCCAGAAGACTGGAGGTTGGCTAACGTGGTGCCACTATTTAAGAAAAGTGGTAAG
This sequence comes from Chiloscyllium plagiosum, assembly GCF_004010195.1. Classification (NCBI taxonomy): domain Eukaryota; kingdom Metazoa; phylum Chordata; class Chondrichthyes; order Orectolobiformes; family Hemiscylliidae; genus Chiloscyllium; species Chiloscyllium plagiosum. The sequence continues at coordinate 55,370,175 of NC_057723.1, read as the reverse complement.
GAAAAGCCAGGAAACTATAGACCGGTGAGCCTGACATCGATGGTGGGCCAGTTGTTGGAAGGACTTCTGAGGGACAGGATTTACATGTTTTCGAATGACATGGATTGATTATGGATAATCAACATGGCTTTATGCATGGAAAATCATGTCTCACTAACTTGATTGAGTTTTTGGAAGAAGTAACAAAGAACATTGATGAGGGCAGAATGGTGGATATGATCGATATGGACTTCAGTAAGGCATTCAACAAGGTTCCTCAGGCTAGATTGGTTAGCAAGGTTAGATCACATGGAATACAGAGAGGAATGGCCAGTTGAATACAGAACTGGCTCAAGGGTAGAAGACAGAGGGTGGTGGTGAAGGGTTGCTTTGCAGACTGGAGGCCTGTGATCAGTGGTGTGTCACAGGATTGGTGCTGGGTCCATTGCTTTTCATCATTTATATGAATGACTTGGATGTGAACATTGGAGATATGTGAGTAAGTTTGCTGCTGATGACACCAAAATTGGAGGTGTAATGGACAACGATGAAGGTTACCTCCAAGTACAACAATATCTTTATCAGATGGGCCAATAGGCTGAGGAGTGGCAGATAGAAATTAATTTAGATAAATGTGAGATGCTGCATTTTGGAAAGGCAAATCAGGGCAGGAGTTATGCTCTTAATGGTAAGGTCCTGAGAGTGTTACTGAACATAGAGAGCTTGGAATGCAGATTCATAGTTCCTTGAAAGTGGAGTCTCAGGAAGATATGATGATGAAGAAGACATTTGGTGTGCTTTCCTTTATTGGTCAGAGCAGTGAGTGTAGGAGTTGGGAGGTCATGTTGCAGCTGTATAGGACATTGGTTAGGCCACTGTTGGAATATTGTATGCAATTCTAGTCTCCTTCCCATCAGAAGGATGCTGTGAAACTTGAAAGGATTCCAAAAAGATTTACAAGGATTCTAACAGGGTTGGATCGTTTGAGCTTTAGGGAAAGGCTGAACAGACTGGGGCTGTTTTCCTTGGAGCATCGTCGGCTGAGGGGTGACCTTATAGAGGTTTATAAAATGATGAGGGCATGGATAGTATAAGTAGATAAGATAATTTCCCTGGGGTAAGGGAGTCCAGAACTAGAGGGCACAGTTTAGGTGGGGGGGAAAAGTGTAGAAGTGACCTAAGGAGCAACCTTTTCACACAAAGGGTGGTTTGTGTATGGAATGAGCTGCCAGAGGAAGTGGTGGAGGCTGGTACAAACACAACATTTAAAAGGCATCTGAATAGATATATAAATAGGAAGGGTTTAGAGGGAGTTTGGGCAAATGTTGGCAAGTTTGTCTAACTCAGTTTAGGATATCTGGTCGGTATGGACGAGTTGGACCAAAGGGTCTGTGCACATCTGCATGACTCTCTGATACTGTAAGTCATTCATCTCCTGTATCCCCACTGCCTACCCACAAGGTACTAGTCAGGAGTCTGGTACATTGTCAGTCACATCCATGGGTATAGGTCCAACAATACTCAAGAAGCTTAACATCATCCAAGACAAAACAGCCTGCTTGATTGGAACCCCATTCACTCTATTCAACACCAATACACAGTGGCACCAGTGTGTACCATTTCCAAAATGTGCTTCAGCAGCTCCCCAATGTGTCTTCAACAGCACCCTCTAAACCTTACTTCAATGATGACAAATGGATTAGAGTACCACCATATGCAAGTTCATTACCAAGTCATTCACCATCATGACTTAACTAACATTGGTTGGAAATCCTAGAATTCCCTTCCTAAAGTATGGAGAGTGCAGCTGTACGTAACGAACTGCAGGTGTTCATGAATACAGCTCTCCATCACCATCCCAACGACAATTAGCCTAGGTGATAAATGTTCACCCAGTCAGTGATAGCCACATCCCATTAACAAATAAAACTAAGCTAATGCTGGCTGAACACAATCAACTCACAGAATCTCCTGGCCATTTTTGTTGAACTTCGTCTGTATCATATAATGAATTGATGTTAAATGATTTTTCAGACTATTCAGTGTAGGTTGTTTGAAAAGCAGCTGTTCTCATAGATTGATTATGATTATTGCAAAAAAGAGAATGAAAATGCTTTTCCATAAAATATTCTCAGGGAGAAAATATCTAATTAATTTAATGGAGAGACATCAGGTAAATTTACATACAAGACTGAGGACTGAAAAAGTTATTTAAACTAATGGTCATAAATTTACTGTGTTAACTCCTTTCATTCCCACTGGGAAATGTTTATGTATGAACAAGATTTGTATTAAAATAATTGGAGATTTATATGGTGGAATTTGAAGTTGTTTCAGGGGATGTCTTTTTAATTAAGCATAAAAGTCAAACTTGATATTTATAATGGTCTTGTCAGCAATTCCTGTGGTCAATGTGACCATTCATATAAGTGTGAGAAGACATGAGTTGCTGAAATTCAATTAGCTGAATCAGCCCAACCTTTCAGTTATGAGCCAATAATCGAATAGAATGAGGACGTATAAATGTGGCTTCAGCGGAAATGAACAAATGAAAAAATACAAAGTACAAATTAAGAGCAGAAGTCGATCATTTGGCTCCTCAACATGCTCCACCATTCTGTAGATCATCACTCATCTTCTTGTGTTTCAAATCTCACATTCCCATTTTGACTAAGCAGACATCACAAAAGCTAACATTCAAGTTCAGCAGGTAATAGGAAAGGCAAGTAGAATTGTCCCTTTCTCCATGATATATTTGAATTAGAGGCAGTTTTAAGAAGATTTACGAAGTTCATCCAGATATGGAGAGATAGTCTTAAGAGGAGAGATTGACTATGCTCTTCTTATATTCATTGGAGTTTCAAAGAATGTGAGGAGACCTTATTGAGACATTTAAGATGCTTAGGAGCCTTGATGGTGTGGGTATAGAGATTATTTCTCTTTGCAGAATTGTCCAGGAACAGAGAGTATAATCTGAGAGTAAGGAGTTTCCTGTTTACGACAGAGGAGAGACTGAGTGGACTAGGATTATATTCATTGGAATTTAGAAGGGGGGATCGTATAGAAATAGATTATGAAGGGAATGGAATAGTTCCTTGAAAGTGAAGTCATTAGTAGATAGGATAGTGAAGAAGGCGTTTGGTATGCTTTCCTTTATTGGACAGAAATAAAACGGAGATTGTCTGGAGAAAAAAATGAATTCAGGAAATAACTTCTTCAAAAGAAAAGTCCGTGCAGCTTTAAGACCAGCCAGCAGCTAGAAAAGCAGGCTGTGAAGGAAACCTCTTAAACATAAAATCCTCCAGGAAAAGAAAAATAACAGTCTGAAAAACTTTTTTACAGCCAATAATAGAGAGAAAAACATTTTCAAAAAAACAGTGACAGCAGTAACAACAGTTAAGGGAACAAATTTGATTTGAGTGCCCCCAAAATGTGGTTAATTCTGGACATCAAAAGCAGATTCAATCCCTTGAACAAGAGAGAAAAATGTTTTTTTTTCTACCCCAAACAAATTTAGGTTAAGGAGAACAGTTAATAGCTCTAACAGTGAGTTGACAAATTTCTGAATTATTTGCTCAAAGGCAAGGTTAACAACAACTAGTCAATATAATTTTTCAGGTATATGGTGAAGAGAAAGAAAAGATTTCTCAAACACAGGGAAAATGTATGTCACAGCAGTCATCTCTAAATCAGTGAATCTTATTGAGTGAAGCCATTATGAGAGTACCTACCCATGGTTCTTTGGAAAATGATTCAGAAATATTTTCACGTGCCTCTATGAAGACAGCATTTTGCAAACCAAATATTACACCAATAAAAGTACTTAAAACAGCTTTCAGTTGTAATACTATAGTAACAAAGATTCAACAACTCTAATCAGCAAAGGATATGACAAGGCAACAAAATGAATGTAATATAAAGCGAACAAAATCCTAAGATTTCAATCTGCTTCACCATTGGAGCTGAAGCAAATGCAGAAAAGGTTATCAGACTTTGCCTGGGAAGGCAATAGGTCAATAAAAACAAGTTACATTTGACAACCTCATGACAGCTTTTGATCAATATTTCCTTTCAATAACAAAGAAGACACAGGTGGGATCACACCTCAATAGCAATTTTCAACTCCTAGAAGAATCGGTAGGTAGTATTTGCAGATTATTCGTAAAACTATTTGAGTGATGTGGCTTTGGAAACTGACATCAAAAGCTTATTTGTAATTGAATTGTTTTTGGCCTCTTAGATCAGTCATTGAACTTTTAAAATCAAAAATCTAGAAGTTGTAGATCCCAAACTCATAGTGCTGCATAAAATCATACAATATAAGATGATGGCATCTACAGGATTGCATGCCTCAAAAGTCATGACAGTTGAGGAGATCCAGAAATGAAAGGGAGATTGTCTGGAGAAAAAAAAGAATTCAAGAAGTAACTTCTTCAAAATAAAAATCATCCGTACAGCTTTAAGACCAGCCAGCAGCCAGGAAAACAGGCAAACAGTGACTGTGAAGGAAACCTCTTAAACAGAAAATCCTCCAGAAAAAGAAAAAAAACAGCCTGAAAAACTCTTTTACAGCCAACAATAGAGGGAAAAAAATTTCAAAAATAAAGTGACAGCAGTTAAATAACAGTGGAGTATAGAAACTATTCAAGAAGCATTAAACAGCAAATGTACCATTCAACATAGAACATTCAACTAAGTGTGTTGACTGGAGGAGAAAGATCTCTCACCTGAACAATATATTGCATGTGACAAAACCAATGTGAAATCTTAAACAATCTAATGCTACTTGTGGTTCCAACACTCCACATCAAAAAGGACAAAACGTCTTCCAACAACATTCTCATTGTAGTAAAAACGTCACTTGTTGTTGATTCGCTACCATTTGAAGAATGTATGAAATAACAAATCAAATAATTCTCAAACCAACATATACATCTATGCCTTGGCACAGGACCTTAAGGAACGTGTTAATCCTTTGGGGAACAAGCTTCCTCAAAGAAAAACAAGGCAAAACTTGGACGGACTATTTAATTTTCTTCCAGGGGAACTAGCAATAGTTTCTGATCCTAATACTGGAGTAGAAATATAACACAAACCAGTAATAAACAAACAAAATTGCCAACTTTATCTCAGTTGTTTCAATATCTGGTCATAGATGTCCTGATCTAACACTGAAATAGGTGAATGAAGTTTAGTATTTGGGGAGTGCTAGGAGAGATAAAAATCACAGAATTCCTTCAGTGTGAAGCAGGCCATTTCGCCCATTGAGTCTGTACTGAACCTCTGAGTCTGCATCTCACCCAGACCCATCCACCCTTCCCTACTCCATTTCTGTAACCTTGCATTTCATGTAGCTTGCACAACCCTGGATACTAACGGCAATTTAGTATGGTGAATCCACCTATCCCATACATCTTTAGACAGTGGGAGGAAACCAAAGCATCCAGAGGAAGCCCGCGCCGACATGGGTAGAATGTGCAAACTCCACACAGTTGCCTAAGAATAGAATTGAATATGGGTCCCTGGCACTGTGAGGCAGCAATGCTAACCACTGAACCACCATGCTGCCCAAGAAATACCCACCCCGCCTCCACCAAGACCTCCCCACCAAACTGAGCCACCGTGCTGCCCTTGTGCTGTTAAGGAAACAATATATAGTAAATGTTGTGAAACAAAGTAATCTAGGTCACTTATTTAAGAATGTATATAATAGTAAATCAACATTTATGACCTTTGATGGGTGAGGTCACGTGTAAAGGCTTCAAGATCCCGAAGCAACCTTGCATTGCTGTCATAGTACAGCTGATCACTGTATATCAATGGCACACAGTGGATGAAGTTAGAAATTTTGAGAATGTGAGAGAGTACTCTGGTAGCATATGGAGAAAACATATGAAGAAAATAGATTAATTCTTATCTAATATGTTCATAAGACAGAGCCTAGCATATCTGTGATTACCAAGTAAAACTATATTTAGGTTTAGCATATACTAAATAGTGGTATGTTAAAGTCTAAGCTTGAAGACAATTCCTGACTTGTCTTCTCCTTGACCAGACTGCCTTGAACTCAAACTCAGTGTGACATCAAACCACATCAAACCAAATAAAGGACAGCTGTGAAATAGTGACTCCATGTTAGTATACGCCAGCTGTTCATATTCTAATGGACACTGGATTCTGGTCCCTAATGATCACTATCGGGTCCAACCTAACGGCAACTATCAGACCAGATGGAAGTCTACTGACAGAGCATTTACTGAAAGCTGGTATAAAGAACCACCAGGCAACAATGTGTGGTTCAATACAAGCCTATTCATCTACTGGTTCTGATTCGATTCTGAGATGCAGACCTGCCTGGCAAAAATATCAATAAAATTTAGTGATTTCTTCATTGATGTCTGCAGTGAAGAAAATGCTTCCATTACATTGTCACAATGAGGCATGCAGACTGAGCTGCAGTAATTATTCAGAGACTCATCTCAGAGCCAGCACCCATAGACAACCTAAATAGACTTCCTTTCCTTTTTTCTATTGAGTATTCATGTGCCTTCAGCTCCACAACACTTTTGATATGGTGATGCTTCCTCATTCTACTCCTAGATCTTGCGTTCTGTGAATCGCTCGGTACCATTTGCTTGCAAATGCATTCTGAAATCTCTTCACTGCACCTCCACTGGGGCAGAGTATATGAACCATAAATGGAAGTGACACAGTATGAATGCATGAATTAGCTTTATTGTCACATGTACTTAAATAAATAGAGTGAAAAGTTTATAAGGCACCACTTACAGCGCCATCTTAGGTCCAAAGGTACCAAGCTACTTCAGTTACAAGATTAGTTACTGGGTAATAATGTCACCAGCATATGGAACCATCTTAGGTACACAGAACTTAGGTACAATCCTTAGCTGCAGAACAGAGAAATGAAAAAAAACACAGTTGTAGTATAGCTATACACATTATAACCACAGATCAGAAAAAAACAATAAGTTAAAAAGACAAGCATCACAGTGTCTCCCTGGTGGCTTTCTGCAACAGACCAGCACAAGGGACTTCGATGTGATCTGGCTGCTGGCTGCTAGCTGCCATCACACTCTGCACCGGACCATCACCTCCATTCCTGCACTGGACCACTGCTCCCATTCCTGCACTGGACCGCTGCCCCCATTACTACACTGGACTGCTGCCCCAGTACTGCAGTGGACTGCAGCCCCCATTACTGCAATGGACCATTGCACCCATTTCTGCACTGGGCCACTGCTCCCATTACTGAACTGTGCTGCTGTCACCATTCCTGCACTGGGCCGCTGCCCCAATGCCTGCACTAGGCCACTGCCCCAATGCCTGCACTAGGCCACTGCTCCCATTCCTGCACTGAGCCGCTGCTCCCATTACTACACTGGAACACTGCTCCCATTCCTGCACTAGGCCACTGCTCCCATTACTGCACTGGGCAACTGCTCCCATTAGTGCACTGGGCCACTGCTCCCATTCCTGCACTGAGCCGCTGCTCCCATTCCTGCACTGGGCCACTGCTCCCATTCCTGCACTGAGCCACTGCTCCCATTACTGCACTGGGCCACTGCTCCCATTCCTGCACTGGACCGCTGCCACCATTACTACACTGGACTGCTGCCCCCATTACTGCAGTGGACTGCAGCCCCCATTACTGCAATGGACCATTGCACCCATTTCTGCACTGGGCCGCTGCTCCCATTACTGCACTGTGCTGCTGTCACCATTCCTGCACTGGGCCGCTGCTCCCATTCCTGCACTGGGCTACTGCTCCCATTCCTGCAATGGACCGCTGCCCCCATTACTACACTGGACTGCTGCCCCCAGTACTGCAGTGGACTGCAGCCCCCATTACTGCAATGGACCATTGCACCCATTTCTGCACTGTGCCGCTGCTCCCATTACTGCACTGTGCTGCTGTGACCATTCCTGCACTGGGCCGCTGCTCCCACTCCTGCACTGGGCCACTGCTACAATTAGTGCACAGGGCCTCTGCCCCAATGCCTGCACTAGGCCACTGCTCCCATTCCTGCACTGAGCCGCTGCTCCCATTACTACACTGGGACACTGCTACCATTACTGCACTGGGCTACTGCTCCCAATACTGCACTGGACCGCTGATCCCATTACTGCACTGAGCCGCTGCCCCCATTCCTGCACTGGGCCACTGCTCACATTCCTGCACTGAGCCACTGCTCCCATTGCTGCACTGGGCCACTGCTCCAATTACTGCACTGGAACACTGTCCCAATTTCTGAATGGGCCGCTGCTCCCATTCCTGCACTGGGCCACTGCTCCCATTCCTGCACTGAGCCACTGCTCCCATTACTGCACTGGGCCACTGCTCCCATTCCTGCACTGAGCCGCTGCCCCCATTCCTGCACTGTGCCACTGCTCCCATTCCTGCACTGAGCCGCTGCCCCCATTCCTGCACTGGGCCACTGCTCCCATTTCTGCACTTGGCCGCAGCTCCCATTACTGCAATGGGCCATTGCTCCCAATACTGCACTGGGCCACTGTCCAAATTTCTGCATGGGCCACTGCTCACATTCTTGCACTGGGCCACTGCTCCCATTCTTGCACTGAGCCGCAGCTCGCATTACTGCACTGGGCCGGTACTCCTATTACTGCACAAGGCCACTGCTTCCGTTCCTGCACTGGGTCACTGTTCCCATTCCTACACTGAGTCGCTGCTCCCATTACGGCACTGGGCCACTGCTCCCATTATTGCACTGGGCCACTGCTCCCAATCCTACACTGAGCCGCTGCTCCCATTCCTGCACTGGGCCGCTGCCCCCATTACTGCACTGAGCCGCTGCTCCCATTCCTGCACTGGGCCACTGCTCGCATTCCTGCACTGAGCCGCTGCTCCCATTACTGCACTGGGCCACTGCTCCCATTACTGCACTGGGACACTGTCCCAATTTCTGCATGGGCCGCTGCTCCCATTACTGCACTGGGCCACTGCTCCCATTTCTGCACTGAGCCACTGCTCCCATTACTGCACTGAGCCGCTGCTCCCATTACTGCACTGGGCCACTACTCCCATTCCTGCACTGGGCCGCTGGTCCCATTGATGCACTGGGTTGCTGCTGCCATTCCTGCACTGAGCCGCAGCTCCCATTACTGCACTGGACCACTGCTCCCATTCCTGCACTGAGCCGCTGCTCCCATTACTGCACTAGGCCACCGCTCCCATTACTCTACTGGGACACTGTCCCAATTTCTGCATGGGCCGCTGCTCCCATTCCTGCACTGAGCCACTGCTCCCATTTCTGCACTGAGCCACTGCTCCCATTACTGCACTGGGCCACTGCTCCCATTCCTGCACTGAGCCGCTGCTCCCATTACTGCACTGGGCCACTGCCCCCATTCCTGCACTGGGCCACTGCTCCCATTTCTGCACTTGGCCGCAGCTCCCATTACTGCAATGGGCCATTGCTCCCAATACTGCACTGGGCCACTGTCCAAATTTCTGCATGGGCCACTGCTCACATTCTTGCACTGAGCCGCTGCTCCCATTACTGCACTGGGCCACTGCTCCCATTACTGCACAGGGCCACTGCTCCCATTCCTGCACTGAGCCGCTGCTCCCATTCCTGCACTGGGCCACTGCTCACATTCCTGCACTGAGCCGCTGCTCCCATTAATGCACTAGGCCACTGCTCCCATTACTGTACTGGGACATTGTCCCAATTTCTGTATGGGCCGCTGCTTCCATTCCTGCACTGGGCCACAGCTCCCATTCCTGCACTGGGCCACTGCTCCCATTCCTGCACTGAGTCGCTGTTCCCATTACTGCAATGGGCCACTGCTCACATTCCTGCACTGAGCCGCTGCTCCCATTACTGCACTGGGCCACTGCTCCAATTACTGCACTGGGACACTGTCCCAATTTCTGCATGGGCCGCTGCTCCCATTCCTGCAATGGGTAACTGCTCCCATTCCTGCACTGAGTCGCTGCTACCATTCCTGCACTGTGCCGCTGCTCCCATGACTGCACTGGGCCAATGCTCCCATGACTGCACTGGGCCACTGCTCCCATTCCTGCACTGGGCCACTGCTCCCATTCCTGCAATGGGCCACTGCTCCCATTCCTGCACTGAGTCACTGCTACCATTCCTGCACTGAGCCGCTGCTCCCATTACTGCACTGGGCCACTGCTCCCATTCCTGCACTGGGCAACTGCTCCCATTACTGCACTGGGCCATTGCTCCCATTTCTGCACTGAGCCGCTGTTCCCATTATTCACTGGGCCACTGCTCCCATTCCTGCAGTGGACTTCAGCCCCCATTCCTGCAATGGACCATTGCACCCATTTCTGCACTGTGCCGCTGCTCCCATTACTGCACTGTGCTGCTGTCACCATTCCTGCACTGGGCCGCTGCTCCCACTCCTGCACTGGGCCACTGCTACAATTAGTGCACAGGGCCAATGCCCCAATGCCTGCACTAGGCCACTGCTCCCATTCCTGCACTGAGCTGCTGCTCTCATTACTACACTGGGACACTGCTCCCATTACTGCACTGGGCCGCTGCTCCCATTACTGCACTGGGCGACTGCTCCAATTAGTGCACAGGGCCACTGCCCCAATGCCTGCACTGGACCGCTGCTCCGAAGACTGCACTGGGCCGCTGCTCCCATTACTGCACTGAGCCGCTGATCCCATTATTGTACTGAACCGCTGCTCCCATTCCTGCACTGAGCCGCTGCTCCCATTAATGCACTGGGCCGCTTCTCCCATTTCTGCACTGGGCCACTGCTCCCATTCCTGCACTGAGCCGCTGCTCCCATTTCTGCACTGGGCCACTGCTCCCATTCCTGCACTGAGCCGCTTCTCCCATTCCTGCACTGGGTCACTGCTCTCATTACTGCATTGGGCCACTGCTCCCCTTCCTGCACTGGGCCACTGCTCCAATGCCTGCACTGGGCCGCTGCTCCCATGACTACACTGGGACACTGCTCCCATTTCTGCATGTGCCGCTGCTCCCATTCCTGCACTGGGCCACTGCTCCCATTCCTGCACTGAGCCGCTGCTCCCATTCCTGCACTGGGCCAGTGCCCCCATTCCTGCACTGGGCCACTGCTCCAATGCCTGCACTGGGCCGTTGCTCCCATTACTGCACTGGGACACTGCTCCCATTCCTGCACTGGGCCGCTGCTCCCATTCCGGCACTGGGCTGCCTCTCCCATTCCTGCACTGGGCCACTGCTCACATTCCTAAACTGGGCCACTGCTCCCAGTCCTGCACTGGGCCACTGCTCCCATGACTGCACTGGTCCGCGCTCCCATTACTGCACTGGGCCACTGCTCCCATTCCTGCACTGGGCCACTGCTCCCATTCCTGCACTGAGCCGCTGCTCCCATTACTGCACTGTGCCACTGCTCACATTCCTGCACTGAGCCGCTGCTCCCATTACTGCACTGGGCCACTCCTCCCATTCCTGCACTGGGCCACTGCTCCCATTCCTGCACTGCGCCGCTGCTCCCATTACTGCACTGGGCCACTGCTCACATTCCTGCACTGAGCCGCTGCTCCCATTACTGCACTGGGCCACTGCTCCAATTACTGCACTGGGACACTGTCCCAATTTCTGCATGGGCCGCTGCTCCCATTCCTGCAATGGGTCACTGCTCCCATTCCTGCACTGAGTCGCTGCTATCATTCCTGCACTGAGCCGCTGCTCCCATTACTGCACTGGGCCACTGCTCCCATTCCTGCACTGGGCAACTGCTCCCATTACTGCACTGAATCGCTGCTCCCATTACTGCACTGGGCCACTGCTCCCATTCCTGCACTGGGCCACTGCTCCCATTCCTGCACTGGGCCTCTGCTCCCATTCTGCACTGAGTCGCTTCTACCATTCCTGCACTGAGCCGCTGCTCCCATTACTGCACTGGGCCACTGCTCCCATTCCTGCACTGGGCAACTGCTCCCATTACTGCACTGAACCGCTGCTCCCATTACTGCACTGTGCCACTGCTCCCATTCCTGCACTGGGCAACTGCTCCCATTACTGCACTGGGCCATTGCTCCCATTTCTGCACTGGGCCATTGCTCCCATTCCTGCACAGATCCGCTGCTCCCATTCCTGCATTGGGCCACTGCTCACATTCCTGCACTGAGCCGCTGCTCCCATTACTGCACTAGGCCACCGCTCCCATTACTGTACTGGGAAACTGTCCCAATTTCTGCATGGGCCTCTGCTCCCATTACTGCACTGGGACACTGCTCGCATTTCTGCACTGGGCCGCTGCTCACATTCCTGCACTGAGCCACTGCTCCCATTTCTGCACTGGGCCACTGCTCCCATTTCTGCACTGAGTACTGCTCCCATTCCTGCACTGGGCCGCTGCTCCCATTCATGCACTGGGCTGCTGCTCCCATTCCTACACTGAGCCGCTGCTCCCATTACTGCACTGAGCCACTGCTCCCATTCCTGCACTGGGCCACTGCTCCCATTACTGCACTGGGCCACTGCTCCCATTCCTGCACTGAGCCGCTTCTCCCATTACAGCACTGGGCCGCTGCTCCCATTACTGCACTGTGCCACTGCTCCCATTACTGCACTGGTACACTGCCCCCATTTCTGCATGGGCCGCTGCTCCCATTCCTGCACTGCACCACTGCTCCCATTCCTGCACTGAGCCGCTGCTCCCAGTCCTGCACTGGGCCACTGCTCACATTCCTGCATTGAGCCACTGTTCCCATTACTGCACTGGGCCACTGCTCCCATTACTGCACTGGGCCGCTGATCCCATTACTGCACTGGGCCACTGCTCCCAATCCTGCACTGAGTCGCTGCTCCCATCCCTGCACTGGGCCACTGCTCCCATTCCTGCAATGAGCCGCTTCTCCCATTCCTGCACTGCACCACTGCTCCCATTCCTGCACTGGGCCACTGCTCACATGACTGCACTGGGCCGCTGATCCCATTATTGCACTGAACCGCTGCCCCATTCCTCCACTGAGCCGCTGCTCCCATTACTGCACTGGGCCACTGCTCCCATTTCTGCACAGGGCCACTGCTCCCATTCCTGCACTGAGCCGCTGCTCCCATTTCTGCACTGGGCCACTGCTCACATTCCTGCACTGAGCCGCTGCTCCCGTTACTGCACTAGGCCACTGCTCCCATTACTGTACTGGGACATTGTCCCAATTTCTGTATGGGCCGCTGCTTCCATTCCTGCACTGGGCCACAGCTCCATTACTGCACTGGAACACTGTCCCAATTTCTGCATGGGCCGCTGCTCCCATTCCTGCACTGAGCCGCTGCTCACATTCCTGCACTGAGTCGCTGCTCCCATTACGGCAATGGGCCGCAGCTGCCATTATTACACTGGGACACTGCTCCCATTACTGCACTGGGCCATTGCTCCCATTCCTGCACTGGGCCGTTGCCGCCATTAGTGCTCTAGGCTACTGCCCCAATTACTACACTGGGTCGCTGCTCCCATTCCTGCACTGCGCCACTGCTTCAATGCCTGCACTGGGCCGCTGCTCCCATTGCTGCACTGTGCCACTGCTCCCATTCCTGCACTGGGCCACTGCTCCCATTTCTGCATGGACCGCTGCTCCCATTCCTGCACTGGGCCACTGCTCCCATTCCTGCACTGGGCCACTGCTCCCATTCCGGCACTGGGCTGCCTCTCCCATTCCTGCACTGGAACACTGTTCTCATTACTGCACTGGGCCACTGCTCCCCTTCCTGCACTGGGCCACTGCTCCAATGCCTGCACTGGGCCGTTGCTCCCATTACTGCACTGGGACACTGCTCCCATATCTGCATGGGCCGCTGCTCCAATTACTGCACTGGGCCGTTGCCGCCATTACTGCTCGAGGATACTGCTCCAACTTCTACACTGGGCCGCTGCTCCCATTACAGCACTGGGCCGCTGCTCCCATTCCTCCACTGGGCCACTGCTCCGAGTCCTGCACTGAGCTGCTGCTCCCATTCCTGCACTGAGCCACTGCTCCCATTAATGCACTGGGCCACTTCTCCCATTACTGCATGGGACACTGCCCCCATTTCAGCATGGGCCACTGCTCCCATTCCTGCACTGGGCCGTTGCCGCCATTACTGCTCGAGGATACTTCTCCAACTACTACTCTGGGCCGCTGCTCACATTACAGCACTGGGCCGCTGCTCCCATTCCTGCACTGGCCACTGCCCCAATGCCTGCACTGGACCGCTTCTCCCATTACTGCACTGGGCCACTGCTGCCATTACTGCACTGGGCCGGTGCCACATTCCTGCACTGGGCCACTGATCCCATTCCTGCACTGAGCCGCTGCCCCCATTCCTGCACTGGGCCACTGCTCCCATTACTGCACTGAGCCGCTTCTCCCATTACTGCACTGGGCCACTGCTGCCATTACTGCACTGGGCCGGTGCCACATTCCTGCACTGGGCCACTTATCCCATTCCTGCACTGAGCCGCTGCTCCCAATCCTGCACTGGGCCACTGCTTCAATGCCTGCACTGGGCCGCTGCTCCCATTCCTGCACTGGGCCACTGCTCCCATTTCTGCATGGGCCGCTGCTCCCATCCTGCACTGGGCCACTGCTCCCATTCCTGCACTGAGCCGCTGCCCCCATTCCTGCACTGGGCCACTGCTCCCATTCCTGCACTGAGCCGCTGCTCCCATTCCTGCACTGGGCCACTGCTCCCATTCCTGCACTGGGCCGGTGCCACATTCCAGCACTGGGCCACTGATCCCATTCCTGCACTGAGCCGCTGCTCCCATTCCTGCACTGGGCCACTGCTTCAATGCCTGCACTGGGCCGCTGCTCCCATTACTGCACTGTGCCACTGCTCCATTCCTGCACTGGGCCACTGCTCCCATTTCTGCATGGGCCGCTGCTCCCATTCCTGCACTGGGCCACTGCTCCCATTCCTGCACTGAGCCGCTGCTCCCGTTCCTGCACTGGGCCACTGTTCCCATTCCTACACTGAGCCGCTGCTCCCATTACGGCACTGGGCCACTGCTCCCATTATTGCAATGGGCCACTGTTCCCAATCCTGCACTGAGCCGCTGCTCCCATTACTGCACTGGGCCGCTGCTCCCATTTCTGCATTGGGCCACTGCTCCCATTACTGCACTGGGCCACTGCTCCCATTCCTGCAATGAGCCGCTGCTCCCATTACTGCACTGGGTCACTGCTCCCATTACTGCACTGGGACATTGTCCCAATTTCTGCATGGACTGCTGCTCCGATTCCTGCACTGGGCCACTGCTCACATTCCTGCACTGAGCCGCTGCTCCCATTCCTGCACTAGGCCACTGCTCCCACTACTGCACTGAGCCGCTGCTCCCATTACTGCACTGGGCCACTGCTCCCATTACTGCACTGGGACACTGTCCCAGTTTCTGCATGGGCCGCTGCTCCCATTCATGCACTGGGCCACTGCTCCCATTTCTGCACTGAGCCACTGCTCCCATTCCTGCACTGGGCCACTTCTCCCATTCCTGCACTGGGCCGCTGGTCCCATTCATGCACTGGGCTGCTGCTCCCATTCCTGCAGTGAGCCGCTGCTCCCATTACTGCACTGGGCCATTGCTCCCATTCCTGCACTGGGCCATTGCTCCAATTAGTGCACAGGGTCACTGCCCCAACGCCTGCACTGGGCCGCTGCTCCCATTCCTGCACTGGGCCACTGCTCACATTCCTGCACTGAGCCACTGCTCCCATTTCTGCACTGGGACACTGTTCCCATTCCTGCACTGAGCCGCTGCACCCATTCCTGCACTGAGCCGCTGCTCCCATTCCTGCACTGCGCCGGTGCTCCCATTCCTGCACTGAGCGGCTGCTCCCATTCCTGCACTGAGCCGCTGCTCCCATTACGGCAATGGGCCGCTGCTCCCATTCCTGCACTGGGCCACTGC
>NC_057723.1:55350406-55352182 GCF_004010195.1 Chiloscyllium plagiosum | reverse complement strand
CTGCTCCCATTTCTGCACTGAGCCACTGCTCCCATTCCTGCACTGGGCCACTGCTCCCATTCCTGCACTGAGCCGCTGCTCCCATTACTACACTGGAACACTGCTCCCATTACTGCACTGGACCACTGCTCCCCTTCCTGCACTGGGCCACTGCTCCCATTCCTGCACTGGGCCACTGCTCCAATTACTGCACTGGGCCGTTGCCGCCATTACTGCTCGAGGATACTGCTCCAACTACTACACTGGGCCGCTGCTCCCATTGCAGCACTGGGCCGCTGCTCCGAGTCCTGCACTGAGCCGCTGCTCCCATTCCTGCACTGAGCCGCTGCTCCCATTACTGCACTGGGCCAGTTCTCCCATTAGTGCACTGGGACACTGCCCCCATTTCAGCATGGGCCGCTGCTCCCATTACTGCACTGGGCCACTGCTCCCATTCCTGCACTGGACCACTGCTCCCATTTCTGCATGGGCCGCTGCACCCATTCCTGCACTGGGCCACTGCTCCCATTCCTGCACTGAGCCGCTGCTCCCATTCCTGCACTGGGCCACTGCTCCCATTCCTGCACTGGGCCGCTGTTCCCATTCCGGCACTGGGCTGCCTCTCGCATTCCTGCACTGGAACACTGCTCCCATTACTGCACTGGGCCACTGCTCACCTTCCTGCACTGGGACACTGCTCCAATGCCTGCACTGGGCCACTGCTCCCATTACTGCACTGGGACATTGCTCCCATTTCTGCATGGGTCGCTGGTCCAATTACTGCACTGGGCCGTTGCCGCCATTACTGCTCGTGGATACTGCTCCAACTACTACACTGGGCCGCTGCTCCCATTGCAGCACTGGGCCGCTGCTCCCATTCCTGCACTGGGACACTGCCCCCATTTTAGCATGGGCCACTGCTCCCATTCCTGCACTGGGCCGTTGCCGCCATTACTGCTCGAGGATACTGCTCCAACTACTACACTAGCCTGCTGCTCCCATTACAGTACTGGGCCGCTGCTCCCATTCCTGCACTGGACCACTGCCCCAATGCCTGCACTGGACCACTTCTCCCATTACTGCACTGGGCCACTAATGCCATTACTGCACTGGGCCGGTGCCACATTCCTGCACAGGGCCACTGATCCCATTCCTGCACTGGGCCACTGCTTCAATGCCTGCACTGGGCCGCTGCTCCCATTACTGCACTGTGCCACTGGTCCCATTCCTGCACTCTGCCACTGCTCCCATTTCTGCATGGTCTGCTGCTCCCATTCCTGCACTGGGCCACTGCTCCCATTCCTGCACTGAGCCGATGCTCCCATTCCTGCACTGGGCCACTGGTCCCATTCCTGCACTGAGCCGCTGCTCCCATTACTGCACTGGGCCGCTGCTCCCATTACTGCACTGGGTCACTGTTCCCATTCCTACACTGAGCTGCTGCTCCCATTACTGCAATAGGCCACTGCTCCCATTCCTGCACTGAGACGCTGTCCCAATCCTGCACTGGGCCGCTGCCCCCATTACTGAACTGAGCCGCTGCTCCCATTATTCACTGGGCCACTGCTCCCATTTCTGCATTGGGCCACAGCTCCCATTACTGCACTGGGCCTCTGCTCACATTCCTGCACTGAGCCGCTGCTGCCATTACTGCACTGGGCCACTGCTCCCATTCCTGCACTGAGCCGCTGCTCCCAATACTGCACTGGGCCACTGCTCCCATTACTGCACTGGGACATTGTCCCAATTTCTGCATCGGCCGCTGCTCCCATTCCTGCACTGGGCCACTGCTCACAT
>NC_057723.1:55315945-55349906 GCF_004010195.1 Chiloscyllium plagiosum | reverse complement strand
GTGGTCTATAGTCCTCAAATTTGTACAGAGCTCTGATTTTCCAGATAGTTATGTATTACATTCAAAATTGTGGAGGCCCAATAATGTACTTTGATCAGAACAGCCTATATCAACCTTCTTCTCAGCTTCTAATACAGTCTGACTGGGACCACCGAAGTGATAGGTACAGGACATGAAAATGTATTTATTATTAGGAGTTACTGTTCTCATGGTAGACTCATCCCTATTAATTGATGGATAAAGGGAGTTTTCTTTTGCACCTACTTCATATGAAATTCTGATTCGGGAGGGTGCTCATGATTCGGTTTTCATTTTCCATTATCATCATTTATACTTTAAGAAGTTAAGAAAGTTCACAAAAACAACAACTAAAAACAATTATGAATGAAACATGTTTTCTACTGTGAAGTTTTTGTTCTAATTTTCACAAAATGTTTACATGTAAAAGTATTTGAATTTCAGACGTGGTAAGCATACGTGTCTGAGTATACCATAGCGAAGTGAAATTTGCTCTTTAAAGTAGGGTTGGTTCTTTTATTTGGCTAGTTAATGGGCATGTTGTATGTTTTGTTATCTCTATCCTAAATGTTTTTTTCTAATACAACTTATCCATGCTTGTGAAAAGGAAACACTTTGTTTTAATAACAGCAGTCACATGCCTAGATTGCCAAATTATTAAACAGATATTATGCAACAAAAAGTTCACAATACAAAATAATTGCACTTTATAAATTACAAATGATGTATAATTTGAAGCTATATTATAGTGTCTTGACCACTTCAATTGAAAATGTTTAAAAGCTTGGCAGCAGTGATATGACCTTATGCCTTCTGGATTATCAACTGCAAAGTCTAACCAGCAAAGCAAACCACCTACTGAGCAAATCATAAATGAACATCATAATGAAAACTATTTTTCTGCCTAGAATAATGTTCCACCACCCTGCACTGTATTTAAATGCATCCATTATTGTTCAACAGTCAGTATACTTTTTCTTTGGAGCTCAACTTGAATTAACATTGCTTCTTACTTCCAAACTTTTTATTTCGTAAACTGTTAAAGATTTAATTTCTCCCTGTGTTCTACCTCACCTTGGAGAAGTCCCTGTGACTAACACGTAAACAGGTTGAACTGCAATTCTTATTGTCAAGTTGAGTTAGTTTATCCACAAATGGTAGTTTTCAACAGCCTTTAAATGTAACCAAGAGAAAGAACTAACATATGGGCAAAATTCAATAGCCCAAAAGTAGGCATGGGGATTGTAATACTTGATTGGCCTGGCCAGTTCTTTCCAATGCAGACAGCATTCAAACTTTGTGTTAGCTGCTAATTTAAATGATAGTAATGTGCAGCCTAATGCTAAATGAGATGTGGAATTGCTGCATGCCTGAGCATGGGCTGAAATTCATAAGGAACTAACATGACTTCAAGCTCCATAGTACTTCTTACAGGGGAAGCACATTCCAAAAGCAGCAGGTGCTGGAAATAGCTAAGGGGAAGTGCCTCATTTTCAAAGAGGGTGGCAATGGTAAATGCACACTAAGAGCATACCCTAACATTATTTGATGCAGCATTGGAGGCCCTGATTCATGTGCTACAGAGGACAGGAGTTCCGGCGATCCTACCGGCATACATTGCAATGACTGCGAGCCAAGATAACTAATGCAAGCAATGTATTCACAAGGACTGGGATGCAGTGCAGAAGAACATTTAATGATATCACATAAGTTGTGAAGGTCAGTGAATTCACCCCCAAATACCATAGACTTAAAATTGAACCTTAAACTTTACTATATGACAATCTACAACACATGTAAAGCTCTTTCTAACACACAGAAATAATATGTGATAAACTTAGATAATAAAATACTGCGATCAAACACCCCAGAGTGCACATCAAGTAGTGGCTGTAAGAAGCCAAATCCCACACATTTCTCAGTATCTCCCCAAAGATGTCGATGATATATTGGTCATCAAATCTAATTTATGTTTCTTAAGGGGTTAAAATTTTCCTTTATTGCTAAACTGGCCTTGAAATTCCCTCTCAAGAGTCATTCCATTATGAAATGCCTCACTGACAGTTTCTGTTCTGGTTGATCTCTCTCCTTTCTTGAATCTACACTTCCCTGCACTCAGAAATCTGCCAGTACGTCTTCACAGGTACAACTTTAGCTTTTCACTGACAATTTGCTTCACAAGTTATATAATTCCTTTTGTTTTTTTTTTCCCTGAGCTTCTATGTTGTTCAGCTCTGTCAAAAGGACACAGATCATGTGCTTTGCAACCCTCACTGGCAAGGACGCTGATCAATGAGACCATAAGACAATAAGATATAGGTGTAGAATTAGGCCATTCAGCCCATCAAGGCTGCTCTGCCATTCAGTTATGGCTGATGTCGTTTCTCAGCCCTATTCTCCTACCTTGTCCCTGTGACCCTTGATTCCCTTACTAATCAAAAGCCTATCTATCTCTGTCTTAGTAACACTAAATGACAAGAATTCCACAGCCTTCTGCAGGAATGAGTTCTACAGATTCACCATTAAATTCCTCCCAGTGTCAATTCTAAAGGGTCATTCCTTCACTCTCAGGCTGAGCCTTTAGATCCTCGTCTCTCTACCAGTACATATATCTTCTTCGCATCCACTCTGTCCTGGCCTCTCAGTATTCTATAAATTTGAATGAGATCTCCTTCATCTTTCTGAACTCCACTGAGTACAGATCTTGAGTCCTCAACTGCTCCTCATTTGGCAAGTCCTTCATTCCTGGGAGCATTCTTGTGAATCTTCTCTGGACCCCCTCCAAGGCCAGTACATTCTTCCTTAGATACGGAGTTCCACACAATATTCCAAATGCTGTCTGAACAGAGCGTTATGCAGCCTCAACTGTACATTGAATTCACTAAACATGTGAATAAGAAATGGTTGGAGGCACTGGATACGACGATGTCTATGGGCCCTGACAAATCACAGCGATAGTACATCGAGACCTGTCCTCCAGAACTTGTCATATCCCTGTTCCAGTACAGCTACAGCACGAGCATCTACCAACAATGCAGAAAATTGTCCAGGTATGTCTTGTACACAAATATAATCCAGTCAATTATCACTCACCTGTCTACTTCTTGGTCATCAGTAAAGTGATGAAAGGTATCAACAACATCTACCAAGCTGCACCTGCTCAGCATGACCTACTCAGTAATGCTCAGTTTGAGTTCTACAACACCTGAACTCATTACAGCCTTGGTTCATAGAACATAGGACATTACAGCGCAGCACAGGCCCTTCAATGTTGCACCAACCTGTGGAACCAATCTGAAGCCCATCTAACCTACACGATTCCATTTTCATCCATATGTTTATCCAATGACTATTTAAATGCCCTTAAAGTTGGCGAGTCTACTGTTGTTGCAGGCAGTGGCATTCCATGCCCCTACTATCTCCGAGTAAAGAAAATACCTCTGAGATCTGTCCTATAACTATCACCCCTCGATTTAAAGCTATGTCCCCTCATGCTAGCCATAACCATCTGAGGAAAAAGACTCTCACTGTCCAACCTATCTAACCCTCTGATTATCTTATATGTTTCAATTAAGTCACTTCACAACCTTCTTCTCTCTAACGAAAGCAGCCTCAAGTCCCACAGCCTGTCCTCATAAGACCTTCCCTCCATACTAGGCAACATCCTGATAAATCTCCACTGAACACTTTCCAAAGCTTCCACATCCTTCCTATTATGACGTGACCAGTACTGTATGCAATACTCCAAGTGTGACTGCACCAGAGTTTTGTACAGCTGCAGCAAGACTTCATGGCTCCGAAACTCAATCTCTCTACCAATAAATGCTAATACACTGTATGTCTTCTTAACATCCTATCAACCTTGGTGGCAACTTTCAGGGATCTATGTACATGGACACCGAGATCTTTCTGCTCATCTACACTGCCAAGAATCTCACCATTAGCCCAGTACTCTTCATTCCTGTAGCTCCTTCCAATGTGAATCACCTCACACTTTTCTGCATTAAACTCCAGTTGCCACCTCTCAGCCCAGCTCCGCAGCTTAGCTATGTCCCTCTGTAACCCACAACATCCTTCAGCACTATCCAGAACTCCACTGACCTTAGTGTCATCCGCAAATTTACTAACCCATCCTTTTATGCTCTCATCCAAGTCATTTATAAGAATGACAAATAGCAGTGGACCCAAAACAAATCCTTGTGTTATATCACTAGTAACTGAACTCCACGATAAACATTTCCCATCAGCCATCACCCTCTGTCTTCTTTCAGCTAGCCAATTTCTGATCCAAATCGCTAAATCACCCTCAATCCCATGCTGCCGCATTTTGTTCAATAGGCTATAGTAGGGCAGCTTATCAAATGCCTTACTGAAATCCACATGCACCACACCAACCGCTGTACACTCATCTACCCGTTTGGTCACCATTTCAAAGAATTCAATAAGATTTGTGAGGCATGACCTTCTACTCACAAAACCGTGTTGACTATCCCTAATCAAATTATTCCTTTTTAGATGATTATAAATCCTATCTATCATAACATTGGGCAACACTTTACCCACAACCAAAGTAAGGCTCAATGCTCTATAATTACCAAGGCTGTCTCTACTCCCTTTCTTGCACAAGGGGACAACATTTGGCTCTATTCCTGTAGACAATGATGACATAAAGATCAAAGCCAAAGGCTCTGCAATCTCCTCCCTGGCTTCCAAGAGCATCCTTGGATAAATCCGATCCAGCCAACTTAGCTATTTTCACACTTTCCAGAATTGCTAACACCTCCTCCTTGTGAAGCTCAATCCTTTCTAGTCTAGTGGCCTGCATCTCAGTATTCTCCTCGACAACATTGTCTTTTTCCAGTGTGAATACTGATGAAAATATTCATTTAGCACTTCCCCTATCTCCTCTGACTCCATGCACAACTTCCCACTACTATCCTTGATTGGCACTAATCTTTCTTGAGTCATTCCTTTATTCCTGATATACCTATAGAAAGCTTTAGGGTTTTCCTTGATCATACCTGCCGAAGACTTCTCATGTTCCTTCCTGGCTCTTCTAAGCTCTCTCTTTAGGTCTTTCCTGGCGAACTTGTAGCTCTCAAGGGCCCGAATTGAGCCTTCATGTCTTATCCTAATATAAGCCTTCTTCTTCCTCTTGACAAGAGATTCAACTTCTTTTGTAAACTACGGCTCCCTCGCTCGACCACTTCCTCCCTGCCTGACAGGTATATATTTATCAAGGACATGCAGGAGCTGTTCCTTGGATAAGCTCCACATTTCAATTGTGCCCATTCCTGCAGTTTCCTTCCCAATCCAAAACATCCTAAGTCTTGCCTAATCGCATCATAATTGCCTTTCCCCCAACGAGAACTTTTGACCTGCATTATATATCTATCCCTTTCCATCACTAAAGTAAACATAACTGAATTGTGGTCACTATCACCAAAGTGTTCACCTACCTCCAAATCTAACACCTGGCCAGGTTCATTACCCTGTACCAAATCCAATGTGGCCTTGCCCCTTGTTGGCTTATCTACATACTGTGTCAGGAAACCCTCCTGCACATATTGGACAAAAACCGAGCCATCTAAAGTCCTCGAACTATAGTATTTTCAGTCAATATTTGGAAAGTTAAAGTTTCCCATAACAACTACCCTGTTGCCCTCGTGCCTATCCAGAATTAACTTTGCTATCTTTTTCTCTACATCTCTAGAACTATTCAGAGGCCTAGCGAAAACTCCTAATAGGGTGACCTCTCCTTTCCTTGACTACCAATACTACACTTTCCCCTCTTTTACTATCTTCCCTGTTCTTACTGAAACATCTAAATCCCAGAATCTGCAACACCCATTCCTCTCCCTATTCTATCCATGTCTCCAAAATGGCCACAACATTGCAGTCCCAGGTACCAACCCATGCTGCAAGTTCAGACATGGAGAGTGACAGCCTTTGCCATCAAGCATACTTAGGTTCCCTAGCAAAACTGGAATCAATAGGAATCAGCAGCAAACATTCTGCTGCTTGGAGTCATATCTAACATATTGAAAAATGACTGTGGTTCAGCTCCAGGACATCGCTGCAAGAGTTGCTCAGGGTAATGTTCAAGGCCCAACCATCTTCAGCTGTTTAATCTCCATCATAAGGAGAGATGTTCACCAATGGATTGCACAATTTTCAGTTCTATTCATGACTCCTCAGATACTGAAGCAGTCCATGTTCAAATGCAACAAGACCAAGAAAATATCCAGGTTTTGGGCTGACAAATCGCAAATACAATTCGCACCACACAGTGCCAGGCTATGACCATCTCTATGTTACCATCATTAAATCAACATCCTGGGGATTTACTTTTGATCAAAAACTCAACTGGACTGGCCATTGAAATGCAGTGCCTATAAGAGGCTAGGAATACTACAGTGAGTAACTCATCCCCTGACTCCCCCAAGGCTGTCTACTATCTACAAGACACAAGTCAGGCATATGATGGAATACTTCTCACTTGCCTGGATGAGAGTAACTCCAACAACACCCAAGAAGCTTGACACCATCCCATGACAATTCAGCCTGCTTGATTGGCACCACAACAACAAACATTCAACTTCTCCACTACCAACACTCAGTTGCAGCAGTGTCTACATACACAGCAGAAATTCACCAAAGATCTTTAGACAGCATCCACCAAATCCACAACCACTTCTATATAAGTCAAGGCAGCAGATACATGGGAATACTGTCACCTTCCAAGTTCCCTTCCAAGCCACTCACCATCCTGACTTCGAAATATATTGCCTTTCCTTCTGTTTCACTGGGTCAATATCCTGGAATTCCCTCCCTGAGGGCCTTGTGGATCTACCAACATCACACGGACTGCAGCAATTCAACAAGCATCTCAGCACCACCTTCTCAAGGGCAGATAGGGATGGGATGGCCAGCCTGTGATGTACATGTCTGACAAGTGATTTAAAAAGAAACCCTGTCAAGCTCCTTAAAAATCCTATCCATTTCAATAAAATTACCTCCCATTCTTATAAACTCCAGTAGATAGAGTCCGAACCTGTTTAGCCTTTGCTCATAAGACCATCCTTCCATATTGTTGTGGTTCTGTTCGCCGAGCTGGGAATTTTTGTTGCAGACGTTTCGTCCCCTGTCTAGGTGACATCCTCAGTGCTTGGGAGCCTCCTGTGAAGTGCTTCTGTGATGTTTCCTCCGGCATTTATAGTGGTTTGTCTCTGCCACTTCCGGTTGTCAGTTCCAGCTGTTCGCTGCAGTGGCCGGTGTATTGGGCCCAGGTCGATGTGTCTGTTGATAGAATCTGTGGATGAGTGCCATGCCTCTAGGAATTCCCTGGCTGTTCTCTGTTTGGCTTGTCCTATAATAGTATTGTTGTCCCAGTCGAACTCATGTTGCTTGTAATCTGCGTGTGTGGCTACTAAGGATAGCTGGTCATGTCGTTTCGTGGATAGTTGGTGTTCATGGATGCGGATCGTTAGCTGTCTTCCTGTTTGTCCTATGTAGTGTTTTGTGCAGTCCTTGCATGGGATTTTGTACACTACGTTGGTTTTGCTCATGCTGGCTTCCTCTTTTTGCAGTTCTGGTGTACTGCAGTGTGTTGTGGCCCTTTTGAACAGTGTCTTGATGCAACTTCTTTTGTGTGTGTTGGGGTGGTGGCTTTCGTAGTTCAGGACTTTGTCTGTGTGTGTGGCTTTCCTGTATACCTTTGTGGTGAATTCTCCGTTAGGTGTTCTCTGTACCATCACGTCTAGGATTGGCGTTGGTTGTCCTTTTCTTCCTCTCTAGTGAATCTGATTCCTGGTGAGTGTGGCATTGATGATCCGGTGTATGTTTTCTATTTCTGTGTTTTTAATGATTACAAAGGTGTCATCCACGAATCTGACCCAGAGTTTGGGTCCTCTGAACTGACAGCCAGACTACTGCGACCACTAGGACTCATAACAGCACATAAACCAACAGCCAAACTCACCAGGACAAAGGACCCGATACCCAGCATGAGCAAAACCAACGTAGTGTACAAAATCCCTGAAGAAGGGCTTATGCCCAAAACGTCAATTCTCCTGCTCCTCAGATGCTGCCTGGCCTGCTGTGTTATTCCAGCACCACACTTTTCAACTCTGGTACTCCAGCATCTGCAGTCCTCACTTTCTCCTAGTGTACAAAATCCCATGCAAGGACTGCACAAAACACTACATAGGACAAACAGGAAGACAGCTAACGATCTGTATCCATGAACACCAACTAGCCACGAAACGACGCGACCAGCTATCTTTAGTAGGAACACACGCGGATGACAAGCAATATGAGTTCGACTGGGACAACACTACTATTATAGGACAATCCAAACAGAGAACAGCCAGGGAATTCCTAGAGGCATGGCACTCATCCACAGATTCTATCAACAGACACATCGACCTGGACCCAATACACCGGCCACTGCAGCGGACAGCTGGAACTGACAACAGGAAGCGGCAGAGACTATAAATGCCAGAGGAAGCATCATAGAAGCGCTTCACAGAAGGCTCCCAAGTACTGAGGATGTCACCTAGATAGGGGACGAAACGTCTGCAACACAAATTCCCAGCTCGGCGAACAGAACCACAACAACGAGCACCCGAGCTACAAATCTTCTCACAAACTTTGAATCCCTCCATATGTGGGATCATCCGAGTGAACCTTCTCTGAAGTACTTCAAAATAAATGATATCTTTCCCTGAGTAAAAGGATCAAAATTGCTCAAGTACTCCAAACGTGATCTCATCAACAGCTTGTACCATTGCAGTAAGACTTCCCTACCTTTATACTCTAAACCCCTTGAAATATGGTTAATGTTCCATTAGCCATCCTGATTACCTACTGCATCTGTGTCCTAGTTTCCTTTGTTCCTGCATAAGTCGTCTCAAGTCACTTTGAATGGCAGCTTCCTGCAGTTTTTCTCCATTTAAATAGTATGGCCTTTCAGCCTGGCATGGTGGTCTCTCAGCCTGGTGTGGCAGTACCCTGGTACAGTGTGGAAATATCCCGACACAATGTGGTAGGACTCCAACACAATGTGGCAGTATCCCTGCACAGTGTGGCAGTATCCCTGCACAGTGTGGCAATATCCCGACACAGTGTGGCAATATCCCGACACAGTGTGGCAATATCCCTGCACAGTGTGGCAGTATCCCAGCAGTGTGGCAGCATCCCTGCAAAATGTGGATATATTCCTCACAGTGTGGCAGTATCCCTGCAGAGTGTGGCAGTATCCCTGCATAGTGTGGCAATATCCCTGCACAGTGTGGCAGTATCCCTGCACAGTGTGGCAGTATCCCGGCACAGTGTGGCGATGTCCTGTCCTGGTGTGGTGTATTTACTATAGCCTGTGGAGGTTTTTGGCTTGACATGACCTTGGTCTGGACTTTCAGCTTTGGGGTGATTCCAGACCGGTCTCCCAGTCTCAAGTGCCTTGAGGCGAAGCCTCGTATGGTCTGGAGTCAAGGTCAGCACAAATTGGATGCTAGGTGCCAGCGTGGACTTGGGTGGAAAGACTGTTGTTCTGAACTTTTTATTCTCTATTTTGTAATTTATTCTTTTGATCTGTAATCTTGGGCTTTTTATTTCTTTATTTTTCTAATTTTTTTTCTAAGAACTTGTTCTGAAGAATCTGTACCTAGGTACCTTGTACCTAAGATGGCACCATAAGTGGCTAACTGTAAACTTTTCACTGTATTCATTTGAGTACATGTGACAATAAAGCTACTATAATTCAATTCAATTAAATTTTTCCATTCTTATATTCTCCCTTTCAAAATGGACATCACATTTTGCATATTATACTCCATTTGACTTTTTTTTAACCTACTCGCTTAACTTAACAATATTTCCTGTAAACTGTTTATATCCCTCTTTCAACCTGCCTCTTCAGTTGTTTTTGTGTTATCTGCAAATTTTGCTGTGTAAAGGTGATACCAAAAATTGCCACTGGAACACAAAGCTTGATAAATAATCTTCACTGTTGATAATATTCAATACCCTTTGACCAGTTCAAATTTGTCCACCTAACTTTCGGTGCTATATGAACCAGATGTGTTCCAGCAGAATGTTGACAAGGTCTACCAAGAATATAAAGGAGGAGTCAGCAATGCTGATGATACTGAATATATTGTTTCATGAAAATGATCATGAATATAATATTTATGAAGAATCAGGAGAATTCAAATTAAGCAAATCAAAGGTACAGACGATGTGAAGGTTATCGAATGTCAGTTCTTCTGAACAGAGTGTATGCCTAACAGAGTCAAGCCACGTCCTGAGAAAGTCACTGCCATGTCTGAGATGGAAGTTCTAAAACACAAGAAAGAGTTGGATAAGCTCATAATTTATGCAATAGATTCTTCATACCTTATTTGACAGAACACATAGCAAACCTACAGGACCAGATGAGAATAGATATTAAGCAGTATTGGTCAGCATCACAGACATGCTCTTTTAACAAGCTCCAAAAGATAGACTTGATTCTTTCACACTATGTTACAGCAGAAAGTCACCTGTCACTTTTGTAGATAGTCTGTGAAAGGATTGGGAGTGACTCTTCTTCTATAAGAGGAAAAAATGATATAATTTGTATCGAAAACTCATCATCAGCTGAGACCATAAATGCCAATATAAAAAGAGAATGCTTGGCAATCGAGTTTGGATATGGAAAATTCCTCCTATAACTGTAGGGGTAAGTGCATACTGGAGAGTGATCATCATTCACCTAAATAGATCTCCAAGAAAAATCTGTGGAGAAAACCAGCAAGATCGCTGAGGCTATACATTAGGCGTCAGATTGAATTAGCAAGGAAGAAAATTGATGTTACTTGATGCTCTGTCTCCACAGGAGGAACATTAAATGACAGATTTAGATACAAATAGCTATCACCTAATGATAATGCCAAAGTTGAGTAAAGTTAGAAATGAGACCAACAATGACCACATATTACAGATGCTCTCCCAATTAGTCATCCAGGGATGGTCCATTTAAAACACAAGAACAGTTCAGCAATATATCAGCACTATTGTATCAAAAACAAGATCGCACTAGAAAATGGAACTCAACAGGCTGAATTCAGAAATATAATACTCAGAGAAGAACTGGATTAACTTCTCCAGAAGATGCATGAAGGCCACTCAGGTTTAGTCAAGTATTAACTCACAACCACATCAGCAATGTACTGGATAATATCAAAGAATGAGAGATGATCTTATTGACATATGCAAGATTCTTAGAGGACTTGACAGGGTAGATATGGAAATGTTGTTTTCCTTGTTGGAGAGTCTAGGTCCAGAGACCATAATCTCAGAATAAGGTGTTGCACATTTAAGGCACAGATGAGGAGGAATTTCTTCTTCCAGAGGGATATGAATCTGTAGAATTATTTACTGAACATCTATGTTGAGGCTTTGTTATTAAGTATACTCCAGCTTAAGATAGATTTTAGACAGTGAGGAAATCAAGGGTTATAGGGAAAAGGCAGGGAAGTAGAGTTGAGAGTTATTAAATCAATGACCTCATTGAATGGCAGAGCAAACCTGATAGGCTGAATGGCCTATGTCTGTTTCTATGTCTTCTGGTGTCATGGATAAGTATGTATCAGAACACGTGACAATGGAATCCAATTCACCATCACAAAATTTACAGAGTTCACTTGACGGTATGGGTTCAGCATTGTCATCATCATCATCTCAGCACCAAGTTATTCAAGGAGACAGTCAAGAGGACCCTTATGGCACATGGATAGACAAAGAAAAACTCAAACTTTGTTATATTGTCATTCTCATCTACATCACTTCAGGCTGGCATGAAATAGCCTGCGGAGCTTTTGAATGAAAACATTATGAGATAACCACAAAGCAAGATACTTGCTGCAAGTGACTAGCAGGAAGCAAGACAGCAGATGCACAGAAAGAACATTGTTAACACTTTGTCAAACATGCAAAATTATTAACTAAGCTGTTGAAAGGATAAACTGAACATGCACTAGGATAAAACATGAAATCCTGGAACCCAGCAAAAGCTGATCGAATGTCATAAAAATCAGTGAGACTGAACCTAGTAAGCAAAGGGGAAGGAACAGCATCTCCATTCAATCTACCCATGAGCTGGAGAGATAGAAGATATCATTAACACCATTGGCAGTGTTATTAATGAACAGTGAAACACTGTCTGCATCCCTAGCAAGTAGCACAACGTTAAAAACATCATGACCAATTTCTACGTGCAGAAGCTACACATCTATGCTACTTATACAGCACACCAAATCACCACTAAGAATCATTTTGAGTGCCACTGAAATTCTGATGAAGGGTCACTGGGAACTCAAAATTCTAACTCTGTTACTCTGTCTACAGATGCTGCCAGACCTGCTGACTTTCTGCTTTTTTTGTTACCGATTCTAGAATTTGCAGGGGTTTTTTTGTTTTTTATAAAATAAGCTTTATGAATTCAGTTTCTTTAAATTTTAATTGTTCATATTTTAGGATTAGAAAAATAAATTAATGATCAGCTAGACAAAGTGATACAGAAACGCTAGATAAGTATTTTCTAAAGAATTTTTAAATATGTTATATATTTATATATTTTATGTGTAGCGCTAAGAACTAAATGTTATGTGAGAACCTATCCCAGTGTGCCACATTAACTGTGCTGAGTAAGAATATATGAATCCACCAAGAGAGTAGAAAGGAATGAATTTGATAAAGCTCCAGTGTTCTAAGTCTAAAAAGTATGAATATTTCTGAAGAAGAGTCATATCAAACTCTAAGCTTTAATTCTGTTTCGCTGTCTAAAATTCCTGCCAGCCCTGCTGCTTTTCCACAACATTTTCTGTTTTATTTCAGAGTTCCAGCATCTGCAGTGTTTGGCTTTTAACAGATCACATGCTGATCTGGAAAACTGGGCCTGGTGCCTGGACAGACTGTCTTTCAGAGCCTCCTGTTACATATAAGGGATCTGAGGAGGTTGACTGGAGGGATTGCATTTTTTTGCTTCCCTGAAAGTGAATTATCATGTGTTTGGCCCCCTGCCCAAGTTGTAGCTGGCCACTGATCAATAGCAAAATTAACCTGAAAAATTCCCACTAGATCCTAGAAGCCATGGGTGATATTGGCTGAGATCCCAGTTTCAAGATTGTAAAGCCCAGAAGAGTACTCTTTCCAGTCTCCATTTCTATGTCTCAAGATCTGCGGTCTGTCTTTCTTTTGAAGATATATTGATGTGGCCTGAGCCATTTGTTTTATAGTTGTCGTTGTTAGGTATCCTGTTATGCACTGTATGGGCTGGATTTAAAATAAGTGACACTTTTTTTCAAATATGATCCCACCTTCTAACAATGCTGATGCAGGCATTCTCTCAAGAATCATGATAACTCTCCCAAATGTGGCAGGTAATCAACTGGGGCAGATGCAAGCCACTTGACAGCTGTTGCAGAGTCAATTCAGATTTTCTGAAATGGATGGGAAACATTTTGGTCCTGCAGAATGTCCACAGAGAGAAGCCATGACATCAACAATTTTAAGATGGATGTTGAGGCCAAAATCTCTAAGTTTGCAGATGATGCTAATCTAGGGAGAATAGTGAATTGTGAGGATGATGCCGATTTCAGCGCGACATTGACAAATGGGCAAACACCTGGCAGACGAATTACAATGCAGAGAAATGTGAAGTAATGAATTTTGGTAGAAGAAACAAGGAGAGACAATATAGACTAAATTGTGCAAGTTTGAAGGGAGTACAGGAACAGAGAGTCCTTGGAGTTCAAGTGCATAATAGCCTGGAAAGTTGAAACTGTTGTTAAGAAGGTTTATAGGATTCTTAAGTTTACAAATAAAGGCATAGAGTATAAAAGCAAGAAAGTGATGATACACCTCTACAAATCATTGGTCAGACTGCATTTCTGGTATTGTGTTCAATTCTGGGTACCTTATTTAAGGAAGGATGTTAAAGCCCTGAGAGTGCAAAAGAGATTTATTGGAATGGCACAAGATTTGATGCATGGAAAGATTGGAGATATTGGGCTTATTCTCCTTGGAACAGAGAAGATTAAGATGTGGCCTTATTGAGATGTTTAAAATTATGAACAAATTTGACAGGGAAAAGAAGGATATTCTGTTTACACTCATTGGTATGTCAGTAACTAAGTATGACAATTTCAAGATTGTCAGCAAGAGAATTAGGAGTGAGCTGAGAAGCAACTTCTCACTCAGAGAGCTGTTAGCATTTGGAATGTGATGCCCAGAAAAGTAGAGACAGGTTCCAGAGGAGGTTTGACAAGAGAGCAGGATATATATTTGAAAGTGATGAATTTAGAAGACTACAGAGACAGAGCTGAGGAGTGGGACTAGCTGGGTAGGTCTTCAGGAGTCAGTACAGACACAATGGGCTAAGTGGCCTCCCTCAGTACTGTAAAATTCTATGATACTTCTATTTTTTGACTGTGCAATGGGAGCCATTCAGAGAAGGTGAACAATTCCTTTTGATATGTAAAAAGTGGAAGAAACAGAGAAGCTCATTCATAAGCATTGAGTGACCATTGTGTGGGCAGAGCTCATGAAGTATTTTCAGCTGGAAGCACTGAGTTGACTGTGGGAGTTCATGTGGAGGGGTCCATGGAGAAAGCAGAGAGTTCCAGGCAGCCTTTCCTGTGCTGTAGATGGTGCAGTACTGCCATCTCTGAATACCGGGCTCATCCACTCTGCGTTCATGATTAATGATGAGGAGCTGCAGTGATTAAAACAATTACAGCTCCTTGGGGCAGAGAACACTGAGGTAATAACTGAGGGCAGAGAGGGCAATCTGCTCACGATAGGGTATCCACCAGCTTCATAAACATGCAGGAGAATGCACTAACTGAGGTATTTGTTGCTGACTGGTGTGCCTTCAGGGGGAGGAGCACAGGTCTTGTCAGTCTCATAAGCCCACCCTACCAATAGCAAAAGACAATGGTTTTGAATATCATTATCTCTCATCATTACAAAAAGCAACTGCCCATTCTTGCATCAGACAGGTGACAGAAGCCCTAAATGAAAATGTATCAAATTGCCTTGACTGATGGAATCAATCAGCCCAGAGTGCAGTGAGATTTGCCTCCATAGCAAGATTTCCTTACCAGCAGAACTCTTATGGTCATCAAGGCACTGTAATTGTTCAATCCACCATGTAGGCTATATAGTTAGCTGATAGGGGCTAAGGGCTATCCATTGAAGAAATGGCTGCCGACAACTGAGTGCAAGTCTACAAAGAAAGTTTGGAGACATTATACCCATGCCATCTCAGTCCAGTGTCCACTATCGAACAAATGATCAGATTGCTGCAGATGCTGCTCCAGTACCTTGATGGCTATTATAGCTCTTGTGTTTTCATATGGTGCTGCCTTCTGCACAACATGGTCTTCCAGAGAAGAGTAAACCTGTTGATAATGATGTGAACAAGGAGAATACTTTGCCAGAGGAAAACAAAGATGTGAAACATGGTGATCTTGCATTGCTAAACCTATAAGGCATCAAACTATTAACCAAGATGCCAGGAATTTTCAGACATCCTTAATCCAGACAAAATATCCTGAGGATATTCTCATCCTGAAAGGCTTTTTCTCGGTAATGCAAGGAATGCCACATCTAAATCCATGCTGAACCATCTCCTGTTTTCTCACACTGCCTAGAAAACTCCAATCACACAATTAAGGATGCTACCGTCACTATTTCATCCCATTAGGGCTTCATCAATGAACAGAAGAATTACACAAGGCACCCAAGTGGACTACAAAATAGGCAGCTCTATGAGATGCTCCCTGTGGCTGAGGCAGAAGTTGGACCAGGCTGCTAATTAGTTCTGCATGCAGCTGAGATGTCAGTTGTGTTTGTCTTCATTGTCCCAGTATCGGTGTGGGCCCAACCACAGACTGCTTCACTTATATTAGTGCAGGAGCAGCCTTGTCATGAGGCCTTGCTGTATCAGTAAAACTTCAGTCACAGGATTCAAGGGAGGATGGAGGAGGTGCCCTGTGAATGATAGTACAATGGACAAGATCCCTACTTGACCCAGCCTTACTAAGGCATACAAGCACATCCTTGAGCGCTAACATGGGCACATCTGGTAACCATACATCTTTGTATCATCAATACACTTGATCAGTTGGTATTATATAATTTGAGATGAATTCTGTGTCCATCAGTGCAATGTTCCTGTATCAGCTTAGTGTGATTCTGGGTATAGCTCTGCATGGATCTGGCCCTTCTTTCAAAGGATGAGGTTATACACTGCTACCTGGTATATAGTGGAACATATTTCATGTATGGGTTCCTCATTACTTTGCCCAAGACTCTGCATGACCTCTGCAAGCTCCAAAATTTGATTACACAACTCCTCTGGCTCATCGTAAAAGACCCCACCTTGTAAGCCCCTCTGCATCTACATCTAGCTCAGCCCAGTTTTGTCTGTCCATCTTCTTCTAAGGAAGGACTGCCCATAGCTTCATCCATCTTCATCAACTCCTCCTTTTCACATTTGATATACTAGTCACATAGTATCACACAATCCATTTGTGAGAGGGGCCAGCAAGATAAATGTTTTAGTGCTGAGGAAGGATGTGCTTGACTGATGTGACCAATGCTGTTTTTGATGCATCCTGCTCCTCTAAAATTGCCAACAAGGGCAGGGGTGCCTCTTCATAACTGACCACACAGAAGACAAGTCCTTGTTAGCAAAGCTCCTCTGTCAGTAGTTGACTCTGAAGCTCTGCAGGGGGAAAGTGTGGTCTGCAGATCCTGGAGATCAGAGCCAAAAGTGTGTTGCTGGAAAAGCACAGCAGGTCAGGCAGCATCTGAGGAGGAGGAGAATTGACATTTTGGACTGGAGCTGTTCATCTCGACTCTGGGGCTCTGCAGTGCCATTAGCATGGCATAAGCAAATGACAGTAGAGCTTCAACTCTATCCCATAGAACTGATAAGATCCTTCTATCTTGTCTCAGACAAACACTAATCTCACTCTCACCAACTATTTGATGAGTTGCCATCTTGACAGTTTCAAAGGTTTCCTCCTAATGGGTGTCAGTATAAGTAGATGTGCCACTCCATCACCAGATTGACCCTTTCTCACATGTTTTGTAGTCTTTGTCCTGACAACATCAAACATGAGAGAATTAAAGCAATGATGCTCTCTGTCATTTCATTCAGTTGCCTTTGGGTCATGGGTCATCAATTCCTCTAGTATTAGTGATATGAATGTTGTCCATGACAAATCTGGCCAATGCTCTTGAGTACTACATGCCATCAGGTTGCTCTACTGATGATCCAGAACTGGAGGTCTACCATCTGGGTGCAGCATTTAACTTATCTTGCCAAATCACAAAAAGTCATTCCAACATTTCTAGTTCACTGACCTGATTTGGTCAATACCTGACCATAATGCTCTGCTCCTGAGTCATTTCCATAAATGCATGTTTGTCAGACTGGTTGGCCTTCATCTACCATTCTCTAGAATGATGACTCTCATCCAAGTTGCCATTGTCCCCTGCAGCATCTCCAGAGAGGCATCAATTAATCATGGAGTTGTCCTTCAATGCATGTATGCCCATTTGCTGTTCCATTGCACTCCTGCCTCTGCCATTATTCAAAATACTGCTGTTCACATCTTGCTGATAAATCTCCTTGAAATTGAGCTGCCAGTCTACATCCCATCTCTTTAACATCTCTCCTGCTCATAACTGGATGGAAGAACATGCTAGTGTACCACTAATTGGCTAGTGCCATCAAAATAATATTATACATTTAGAAATAAAATGGAACAGAGTGGGGACCTGGAAAGTTAAAAATCACACAACATCAGGTTATAGTCCAACAGGTTTAATTGGAAGCACATTAGCTTTCGGAGCACTGCTCCTTCATCAGGTGGTTGTCTAGAACCACCTAATGACGGAGCAATGCTCTGAAAGTTAGCGCTTCCAATTAAACCTATTGTACTATAATCTGGTGTTGTGTGATTTTTAACTTGTACACCCCAGTCGAACACAGCATCTCCAAATTGGGACCTGGAAAGATTGTGATATCATGATTCTGACCTCAGAATGGGATATACAAGATATTCTTGATGCTAGTATTAGATATCAACTGGGAGTAGACATTGCAGAACTGGTGAAAGCATTGCATTGGATAAGATTTATGTAAGGATTGCAGTTAGAAATAAATGAAATGAGAAGTAATAAGTATAAATAAGAACAAGTAAGACCTTGAAATGCCTGTAGAAGAGCAGTGTAGAAGTTTAAACCACTGAGTGGTAGCATGAAGGGCAAAGAGAGAATAGGATGAAAGCAGCCAGCACATCAATTTATTTATTTAGATACATTTCACTTAATCAATTTTCTGATCCATTCCTGCAGTTCCCAATTCCAGTCAGTCCCAATTAATTTAATTAATTCACTTGATTCCATTAAGCTAACTGCAGTTTATTTAATTAATTTGTTAAATTCCATAACTCAGTCATGAATTACTCAATTAGTTCACTTGATTCCATTGACTCAGTCACACATTATTTAATTAACTCGCTCAATTACATTGGCTCACCCACACATTATTTAATGAGTTTCCTGAATTCTATTGGTGCAATTATAGGTTATTTAATGAACTTGCTTGATTCCATTGAGACTCACCCATGCATTATTTAATGGGTACCCTGGAGCCCTTTCATTCATCTACAGGGTATTTATTTTGAGGGCCCAACATATAAAGATTGTACAGGGCTAAATGAGGAAACTGGGTGATGTTGAGATAAGTGGGTGGGAGGAGTAGTGAAGTCAAATCTGAGTGGCTTTGCCACCAAGGACAGAAAACAAGAGGGAATTTGGCCAATAGAGAACAGAAAAATCAAGAGAGTAGAAAAACAATTCAGACAAACAAGGAAATAGTTGGTAGAGTTAGGTCATATAATTAGACAGGTAAACTAATGATTGAGTATATCTCCTAATGTGGAAAGTTATGAAATACAATTTAGCAAATCTGCTAATTTATGGGTGCTGCTAATTGTCATAAAACTACAATTGATTTGCTAATAGCCTTACTGTAACAGAACCTGTGACTTTACCAGCTCTAGTCGACATGTAATCCCACTAATACAATGTGTGGTTAATTCTAAATGCCCCCTGAAATTCCTTCAGTGTCTCTTACGTTCAAGCTCAAATAAAACACAGTTGGTATCAAGGCTGACGAGATAGCTACTAAGAAGATGTAGAATCCAAATATTGATGTAGAATCCAATAATTTTTAATCAATCTGTTCAGACATGTTGTGCCACATGCCTGTGGCACAATTTGAACCTGGACATCTTGGCCCAGACGCTGAGAAACTATCACTGCTAATGTAAGCATAAGTTTTAATTTTTTTTTAAGATTGACACTGAATTGGTGTACAAGCATGACTGAAAAATGTGACAGGAATTAAGTTTGTCTTGCGCAGTAATTGTATGCCACAATAATGATTTTAAATATGCTTGGAGATAGATTGTAGTTCACTGAGAAAATAGGTGGAGTTTTCTTCAAAAAAGTGAAGCTATCAATTAAAATTATAGGAGAGCAGTTTAATTATATTTGTAGTGAGGAAATTGTTGATTGATTTGCATGCTTCTTTGAGTATATGGAATTTTAAAAGTAATGGGTAATTCAATTAATTACAAAATGACAGTGTTAATTAATGGCGTTTGTGAATGGAAAGGTTGTTGTGTTAAATTGTGATGGGAATAAATGAAATAGTGCGAAATAATAAAAGCTTTTTCTGCAAGTTGTTGAGCAATGTCTGATTGCAGAGGTGGGGTTAGTGTGGTCGGTAGCAATAAAGGGTTGCCAAAATATATGTCAACAATGAACATTTTCATAAGGTGGTTTTAGCTTGGGAAAATAATCTAAGACATGAGAATAATGAACTGCTTGTGGAAGTGTTAATCCTTCTAAAGACCTCATGCGTATTTTGTGGTTTGGGTTTCAGTTTGGTAAGAAAATCGGCAATTCTGCAGGATCACTGAGCTTAGGTAGCCTTTCTTTGTTTGTACGTAAGGTACTAGGGGGTTAGGCCTATTTCTAAATGCCTTTGGGAAGGTAATGGTTGAGCTGTCTTCTTGGCCACTACTGTCCATGGCTGGGGGAGGGGGAGATTTTAATTCTATCTTCAGTGCCATTAGGAAGAGAGTTCCAGGTTTTTAACCCAGTTACATGTTGAACAGTTTTCTGGCTTCAAATAAGTGTTAGTGTTATGTTTTAAGTAAGTTTTTCAAAGTGTTGTAAAAATGTATGAATGAATTGAGACATTGGGAGGACAGTGGAGCTATATTAGATTAGCGAAATGGAACAAAAGGAAGACAGAGAAAATTGTCCTGTAAATGATTCAGGAAGTACGAGTTGGAGACAGAGATTGCACTGAGGAACGTGAGAGGTGAGATATGGCCAGTTCTAGTAATGGTGTGTGATATAAAATCAATCAATATTTATCATAGTGAAGGAAATAATGATTAGCTTTGCCATTTGAGTTAGACATAATATGCACTTAAGGAATTCTTATCAGTATAATTTGTTCATGCTATACCTGCTCAAATCTTAATATGGTTTAGATATGATTTCCACAATGTGAACAATAATGGAACTAATGTTTGTGGTCACTTTACAACAATTTAGTTCAAGAATCATAAAAAGACAGAAATTAGAAAAAAAAAGAGATTGCTGAAAAAGCTCAGCTGGTCCAGCAGCATCTGTGGAGAGAAATCACAGTTTTTGTTTCGGGTCAGGTGACACCTCTGTGGCAGCTGGGTGAAGGGAGAGCAAGTCTGACTGACAGTAGGATGCTAGGTAGGTGAATCAAGGGTAGGTGGCAAGTTAGTGGGTCAAGGTATGGGATGGCAGGTGGATAAATAGGAAATGTGACAGGTGGGTGAAGATGACAGGAAGGTAAGACCATCAATTGATAGATGAAAGGGTACAGTAGAATGTGGGGAGTGGAAGTAGTGTCATGTGGGTGTAAGTCAGATGACAGGAAATTTGATAAGTGTGTAGAATTGTTGCTAAATGATTGAGGGGTAAAATCGCAAGTGGGTAATGGGATAAGTGGTAGATAAGTAAAGGGGTAAGGTGGCAAATGATTGGGTTAGAAGGTAGACTGCCAGGTGTGCAAGGGGATACAATGTTTGGTAGATGGGAGATAGGTTGGTGACAGGGTAGAATGGGTAAAGGGCTGGGTGACAGCTAGATTGGTCACTGGTAGAAAACCAGTTGAGTGGGTATGGGGATAGCAGTTAAGATGAGTGAAGAGGAGTTAGATTGGAAGGTGAGTCAGTAAGGGGATAGGCTAGCTGTTAAGTAGATAATGAGAGTAGGTTAACAGAGGTAATGTGATTGGTTGAGTGCCATTTGGGTGAGGGAGTCAGCTCTCTGGTAGGTGAGTGTAGGGATAAATTGGCAGCTGTGTGATAGGGCAGGGTGGTTGATGGCTAATGCAATAGGGTGGAAGAGATGGACGAGAGCGTAAGGCAGCAATCTGAGTGGCACAGATTGAGTGATGGGGCAGAGTGTCAGGTGGATGAGAGTATAAGGGCAAGCACTGAGGGTAAGAGGATAAGGTAGAAGCTTGGTGACTGGGTAGAATGACAAATGGATGAGAGAGTAGATGTTGCGTGAGTGAGAGGGTAAGTGCATTTGGTGTTGGGGGATTGGGTCAGCCAGCTGTCAGCAGATTTGCATGCATGCAGAGTTGGAGGATTAGGTGTCAGCGGTGATATAGGGTATCTGAAGGGGTTTTTGATGTCCAGAGTGGGGTACCCAGTATCAGGGTATGACAGTCTGATGTTAGGGGCAGTCAAAGTGTAGCTAGGAGTTAGAAAGTTTTCCTGGCTATTTATTAAGGTAAGTGCATCAGGACCCTCTGAAGTCTCTGACTCAAATTTTTTGTAGGGTAGGCAGTTACAATACCATCAGTACATCAGGATTTCTGAGCAGCCCCATAGCACATCTTTCAGAGTACTTCCAGTCTCTGACTATCTTTTATGACATTTGTTTATTTATGACACCTATCTATGACCTATCTAACTTTGTATCAACCCCAGCATCAGAAAAAGCTTTTTGACTATGTTCTGTGATAACCCATGGCCAAATTTAAGACAATTTTGTGTTACGATTTGAGATCCCCTGTGAACAGGATTGAGATTGCCTGAACTTAATTCGCGTAAAATTCTAAATGCTTGCAGATGCAAAACATTTTTGCTGTATCAGTGATAGTACAATAATCTTTTCACATTTGATTCAAGTAATTTAGAATGCTACTTGCTAATTAGAATAAAAGTCGACATGAAGAGGAGTGTTGTTTAGAATGAGATCAGACTTTCAGGATTTGGGGATTAGCGGTCTGCACTACCAAATTGTCATTCTTACTTCAAAGCAAGATTTTCCCTTTTTCACAGACCTTGGCATACCATCTATTTATCTGCAAATATCTGTGTCAGAGTAGGCGAGTGCATACATGCAATCTTCCATGCCTTAATTTGCAATGGAAACTATCTCTCTAGCTCACTGATCGCACTCACTGATTGCCTTCTGATTCTGGCTGTTAGTGAAGCTGAAAAATGTCCAATTATTCATGTAAGAAAAGGCAATAGCCTTTGAAATCAAAATGACAACTATGCTGAGGAAGGGGTGACTCCAGATAAACAAATTTGCTTGACATAGCAATATTGAATGAAGATCCAGCATGCTTCATAAGTAATAGCCATGTACTTAATGCTAATCAGAACGGGCGCCATCCACCTCAATAAGGTTGCAATTTTCTTTCATTATAACCATATCTGGACAGAAGAATGTAAAATTCCACTGAGCAAATTACAAGGTGTTAACAATAATATAATTGGAGCAATCTTCTAACTTTTACTTGAACCTATAATCACCATAAGTAGATTCCAGAATAAGCATACAGTTTGGTTTAAGAGTATCACATTTTTTAGAACTGCTCTTTAAAACTACGAAAAGTAATATGTGCTGCACCTATAATCTGCCTTGTCTTTTACTGATTCCAATGACTATATTAAAGGTTTTGTGATGTCAGCTGCACAGCATTTTTATGGGGCAATAAACCAAATGATGAATCACGATGTCATTGCTCTCCAAACTTCAAGCAGGTCACTCTCATTTCAGTTAAGAGATACCCTAATCTGTTATAGACTAGTCAATTTAATAATCTAATAATTGGGTCAAAATAAATGGCTATTGCAGAGCAATGTAGCTGCTTTATTGAAATAAATTATGCAATGACAAGACACTTTGTATTGTACCAGTACATTTCTTCTGTCTAATTCTCTCTACCTATGGTTGACAACTCATGTTAGAATAGGCTTTTGATAACTCATCCATGTAAGTACTTTTATTGCATGAGGCCAGATAATATCTTGGTGCTATGTTTGGCTGGGGAGTCATCATTATAAGCACAACGTTATCCTTCAGCAATGTCCACCGAGGTACCCTCTTGATTAGTGCTCACTAACTAGCAATCAGCAACAGTGTCTTTGTTGCACAGCCCTGGAGTACAGACTCCAAGTCCTGGTGTCATTCAGCTTGAAGTTACCCAATTTACTTGGAGTTAAAAGTGAAAATCTGTAATTCTGTATGTTCAGTACCACTTTGAATGGTTTTGCAATCAACCATATACAGAGAAGGACAAGATGAGAGTGATTATGCTGTTGGATATGTATGGCATTATCAATTAATTACCTTTTTTATGGTACACAAGTGAGATTAAAACTTAAAAATAAACTTGTAGAAATAATTGCGGTATTGCTGTGCTCTGTAGTAGTTTGCAGTGATCTGCAGTACGACCTAGTAGTCTTCAATGTATTAGTTCAAAAATGAAAATTCTTAAGTCATGTTTCGTTGTCCTAAACATATGTCACTAAGGACAGCTTTAATATTTTTGATATGGAGTTACGTTTGCATATTATATTGTGGGGATTGAGTCTGGTAGCTTGACTCATTTCTATGGTTCTTTCACTCATTATCTTACAAGCTGTGGCACCAGGGAAGCCTATTAAATTTTATTCAAATATTTTTTCCTAGTAAACATTTGGAGTCAGTCTTGTAGAATTTACGTGTGAAAACTATTTTACTCTATAGTTCTGCACCTTTCTTGCTGTGCATCCCAAGATATATTAAAAATAGCCATTGAATTTTAAAGTTCAATGCATTTTTGGCCAGGAGCACAAGTACAGTTACGAAGATGACTCATGGCTGAGGATGTCTGTGCTTGTACTGGATGATGGTAAACTGAGTAAAATCTATCTTCAGCCTTGTGAAAATGCTTGTCCAAGAATGTAAAATAAAATCAAGGTGGATAAGGACTCCAAACTCTCTTTATGTTGCTTGAAGTTGAATCATTTTTGAGCGCATGAATAAACTAAAATTAAAATTGATCATTAAGAGGCATGTGATTCTGCACAATCATAACTACCAGCCATATCTGAGCAGTAGCACTTTTGCTCTGAGCTGTTTGTAAAGCTCAAGATCATAATCGTATTGAGCACTTACGTGTGATACTGAGGGAATTACTGCATATCTGGTGGTAATACTTTTCAGATGAGGTTTTGATGAGACCCTATCTTTCTTCTCAGGTGGACATAAAATATTCCTTAGCATTTTTGTTTAAGTATTTATTCTTTTCAAAGGATCTTGGAATGACTGACAAGTCCAGAATTTATTTTCCACCCCAAGTTGCCCTGGAGGAGTGATGGACAGCTGGTGGCTTCCCTAAGGGTATCACTGGAACGCAAGTCTTGGGTATGAGGTCTGGTACGTTGTCAGGGCCCATAACCCTTGCAGTATCAGATGACTCCAGCCATTTCTTAGTGTCGTTTGGAATGAAGTAAATTGGCTAAAGACTGATAGGTGTGATGCAACCGATGCTTCATTTCAAATTAGTTCAGCCTTCTCTTTTTCACTGATGTACTAGGAAGTCCCACAATTGGGAGGGACATAGTTAGTTCACTTATATACCATCATCATTCATGACTGTTGTGGCAGGATTGCAGAGGTTTTATCTGTTGGCTGTGGGATCACTCAGTTATTTTACTCTGTCTATTGCATGTTGCTTCAGCTGTATGACATGTAAGTAGTCAGCATTACCAGTGTAACACCTTATTTTTAGGTATCCTCTCCTGCACTCTTCATTGACACAGGTATACTGCCATCTTTACAGATTTTTATAATCATAATTATTTATTTATAAAAAAAATTGTCATGACAAATATCTAGATATTTTTGAAGCATGCTGTTCAGAGATGTTATGCTGTACCCCTAGAGCAGATGTGATTTGAACTCAGGATTCTGACTCAGAGGTAGGGAAGCTACCACTGCATCTCAAGAACTCTTAGAAATATTGTTGATAGGATTTAAACCTATGCTAATCAATGAAAAACATTTGGCCACAACTTCAGGTAGCCTTGCAACTTCACTACAACCTGACTGTACAAATATTTTGTATGCAAACCTTCAATAACAATGACTGGAATATTCCTAGGCCCTGAGCAACATGTAATCTCCAATGGCTTGTTTGGAAAATGATGTGAGCTCAGCAGAAGTGAAATCCTCAACATCAATGAAACTATAAGACATTGGAGCAGAAGTTATGGCATTCAGCCCATCAAGTCTGCTCCGCCATTCAGTCATGGCTGATAAGTTTCTCAACCCCATTCTCCCACTTTCTCTTGATAACCCTTGATCCCCTTGACAATCAGTCTTAAATATACTCAATGTCCTAGCCTCCGAAGCCTTCTATGGTAATGAAGTCCATAGATTCACCACTCTCTGGCTGAAGACGTTCCTCCTTATCTCCATTCTAAAAGGTCTTCCCTTTAATCTGAGGCTATGTCCTCAGGCCTTAGTCTCTCCTATCAATGGAAACATCTTCCCAACATCTACTCTGTCCAGACCATTCAGTATTCTATATGTTTCAATCAGAACCTCATCCTTCTAAACTCAATTGAGCATAAACCAGAGTCCTCAAATGTTCCTCATATGTTAAGCTTTTCGTTCCTGGGACCATTCTCAAGAACCTCCTCTGAACATGAGGGGCCTGGATAGGGTGAGTAGCCAATTTTTTTTCTAAGGGTAAGGAAGTCCAAAACTAGAGGGCATAGGTTTAAGGTGACAGGGGAAAAATATAAAATTGACCTCAGAAGCAATGTTTTCATGCAGAGGGTGGTGCATATATGGAATGAGTTGCCAGAGGAAGTGGTGGAAGCTAGCACAATCACAACATTTAAAAGGCATCTGGATAGGTACATGAATAGGAAGGGTTTACAGGGATATGGGCTAAATGCTGGCAAATGGGACTACAATAGTTGAATGTAGGATATCTGGTCAGCATGGACAATCTCACCTCATTAAAATGCAGTGTTCCATTCTCCTACACATTGGGTAGATGCTAAAGAGGAAAATTCCTGCAGGTACCTATGTGATCCTGCTCACTGCTTGCTCCTCTGCGCTTCCATCTTGAACAGCAGTCTCCAATGTCTTAGGGCATGCTCCATGAGCATCAAACATTTTCAAGCCTCTTTGCATCGTATTGACACTTGCTCAGCCCACTGAAAAGACAGTTCTCCAATTTAATGCTGCAGTTTGAAGTGCACCAGCTTCTTTCATTGTAATCCCGCACAGGAACAGACACCCAACTTGTGGTTTGTATCAAAACCCATTTATTATCACCTACTTATTTAACACTTACTTGGATGCTCATTGAGTCTCTACCTTGTCTTGGTTTGAATTTTGCTCTTTAAACCTCATCCAGAATTTAAAGGCTTGTAATAGTTCTGACTTGCCTTGCTGCTTAGTGCCTCACAGAACATAGACCAAAGAACAGCGCAGCACAGTGCGGGCCCTTCAGCCCTCAATGTTGTGCCGGCCTTTTATCCTACTCTAAGTTCAGACTAACCTCCATACCCTTCATTGTACTAACTTCCATGTGCCTATCCAAGAATCGCTTAAAAGTCCCTAATGTATCTAACTCTACTATCACTGCTGTCAGTGCAGTCTATGCACCTACCACTCTCTGACATCTCCTCTAAACCTTCCTTCAATTACTTTAAAATTATGTCCCCTTGTGATAGACATTTCTGCCATGGGAAAAAGTCTGGCTATACACTTTATCTACGCTTCTCAACATCTTGTACACCTCTATCAAGTCACCTCTCATCCTTCTTCAC
Source organism: Chiloscyllium plagiosum (assembly GCF_004010195.1). Taxonomy (NCBI): domain Eukaryota; kingdom Metazoa; phylum Chordata; class Chondrichthyes; order Orectolobiformes; family Hemiscylliidae; genus Chiloscyllium; species Chiloscyllium plagiosum. The sequence goes on along the minus strand of NC_057723.1, from coordinate 55,322,640 downwards.
TCCAATGGAAAAAACCCTAGCTCCCTCAACCTTTTTACATAAGACATGACCTCCAGTCCAGGCAGCAACCTGGTAAATCTCCTCTGCACCCTCTCTAAAGCTTCCATATCTTTCCTCTAATGAGGCAACCAGAACCAAACGCAATATTCCAAGTATGTTTGACCCAGCACTCTATAGAGTTGTATGGCTCTTAAACTCCGTCCCCCTGCTAATGAAAGCCAATACAACATACACCTTCTAAACAACCCTATCAACCTAGGTGGCAACTTTGAGGGAGCTATGGACATGGACCCCAAGATCCTTCTGTTCCTCCACACTGCCAAGAATTCTGCTTTTAATCCTGTATTCTGCTTTCAAATTTGACCTTCCAAAGTGAATAACTTCACACTTTTCCAGATTGAACTCCATCTGCTACTTATCAGCCCAGTTCTGCATCCTGTGAATGTCCCATTGCAACCTACAGCAGCCCTCCACACTATCCACAATTCCACCAATGTTTGTGTCATCAGCAAACTTATTAATCTACCCTTGCATTCCTCATCCAAGTTATTTATAAAACTCACAAAGCACAGAGGTCCCAGAACCGATCCCTGCAGAACACCATTGATCACCAAGCTCCACGCTGAATGCTTCCCATCTACCACCACTTTCTGTCTTCTGTGGGCCAGCCAATTCAATATCCAGACAGACAGATTTCCCTGTATCCCATGCCTCCTCACTTTCTAAATGAGCCTACCATGGGGAACCTTATCAAACACCTTGCTAAAATCCATACACTACATCCACTGGTCTACCTTCATCAAAGTATTTTGTCACATCCTCAAAGGATTCAATTAAGGTTTGTGAGGCATGACCTGCCCTAATCAAACTATGATTTTCCAAGTAATCATAAATCCTGTCTCTCAGAATCCTCTCCAATACTTTGCCCACCATGGACATAAGACTGACTAGTCTGTATTTCCAAGGATTATCCCTATTCCCTTTTTTGAATAAGGGTGTAACATTTGCCACCCTCCAATCATCTGACACTACTCCAATGGACAGTGAAGAGGCAAAGATCATTGCCAAAGGTGCAGCGATCTCTTCCCTCGTTTTCTGTCAGAACCTCAGGTATATCCCATTTGGCCCAGCGGATTTATCTATCCGTACATTTTTCGAAATTTTCAGCACATCCTCCTTTCTAACATCAACCTGTTCTAACATATCGGTCTGTTTCACACTGTCCTCAGAAACAACAAGGTCCCTCTCAGTGAACACATGAATCAATGTTCATTAAGGACCTCACCTACTTCTTCTGACTCCAGGCGGAAGTTCCACCTGCCTTATAACCCTCAAGCCCTGTCTGATCCTTGCCTCTTCAACCTTAAGTAAACTTACTTCTCCTGGATTACTCCCAGAAACTCCTGCCGTTATTGTTCCACTGTCTTTCCTGCTATGCTCCTCTCCCAATCATTTCTGGTCAGCTCCTCCCTCATGCCTGTGTAGTTGCCTTCATTCAACTGTAATACTGTTACATCTGATTCCACCTTCTCCCTCTCAAATTGCAGAGTAAATTCTATCATATTATGGTCACTGCCTCCTAAAGGTTCCTTCACCTTAAACTCCTTTATCAAGTCTGCCTCATTGCCAAAAGTAAATACAGTTTTGCCTGTTCCCTAGTGGGCTCCACCACAATCTCCAAAATGCCATCTTGCAGACATTCCAAGATTCCTTTTCTTGCGATCCACTACCAACTTAATTTTTCCAGACCACCTGCATTTTGAAATCCCTCATGATCACTGTAACCTTGCCTTTCTTACACATCTTTTCTATCTCTTAGTGTATTTTATGCCCCAAATCCTGACTACTGTTTGGAAGCCTGTAGATAACTCCGTTTTTTTTATCTTTGCGGTTCCTCCACTCTGCCAACAGAGATTCTGCATCATCTGACCCTACTTTGTTTCTTACTATTGATTTAATTCCATTTCTTATGAACAAGGCAACCCCACCCCCTCTGCCCACCTGCCTATTTTCTCAATAGGATGTATATCTTTGTGGATATTTAGTTCCCAGTCCTGATCCCAATGCAGCCATGTCTCTGAGATGCCCACCATGTCATACCTGCCAATTTCGATCTGTGCCACAAAGTCATTTACCTTACTTCATATACTGCACACATTCAGGTAAAACACCTTCAGTCTTGTATTGACCATCCTTCTTCTCATTGCTGGTCATTTATCCAGTGTGTTTGAAGGTTGATTCCTAACCTTTTCCAAACTCTCTGTGCTATGTTGTATGCTGGAGACTTTAATAATCTCTCCTGAGTTCTCTTTTCTTTTCATTTTTATCCACACAGTTGAATCAATCCCCACAAATGTTAACCTGAATCTTTGCTTCCTGTTGATCATGATGCTTCTTGAAGTTTTATCCTTTCCTTTCCCACACTTCCTACTTTAAAGTCCTGTTGACCACCCTATTTACCCTTTTCGCGAGAACATTGGTCCCAGCTCAGTTCAGGTGTAGACTGTCCCAGTATTACAGGTCCCTCCTGTTCTAATACTGACATCAGTGCCCCACGAAAAGGAACCCCTCTTTCCAGCACCACTCTTTTAGCCAAATGTTTACTTCCCTTATTCTCACATTCCTATGCCAATTTGTACATGGCTCGGGCAATAAAATGGAGATTATAACCCTTGAGGACCTGTTCTTTAATTTAATTCCTAGTTCCTTAGAATCCTTAAACATGACCACTTTCCTAGCCTTGCCTATGTCGTTTGTTGGACATGGACCATAACAATTGGATCCTCCCCCTCCCTCTCCAAAATCCTTTCAATCCGGTCAGAGATTTCCTGCACCCTTGGCACTGGGCAAGGAAAATACCATGCGGGGCACTGATCCTGTTTACAAAGAATACTGTATATTTCCCTAATCATAGGATTTCCTACAACTACTACTTGTATTTTTGCTCCCCCCACTTGAATAGCCTCCTGTACCATAGTGCCGTGGTCAGCTGGCTATTCCTCCCTACAGCTCTGGTCCTCATCCACAGGGAACCTATTGGACAAGGTCAAGAGCTGAGGTTCCTCTACCTGGACCATACTTCCTGTCTCACTTGTTTTTGGTTTTCCTCTCAATATGTGCTCCTGGATAGTAGTGCTTGACCTGATGTATGGCCAGGCTGTAAAAATGATAGCAGCACTGGGTATACAAGCAATGGCAAGAATTTCTGCCATTGCTGAGTGCAAAACAGTATGAATGGAGTGCCATAGATCTAGGGTGCACAACTGTTCAGGTGAGCTGCAAAGAATAGTGTGAAAAAACTTATTAGGCCTCATAGAAACCCCCAATGAAATTTGCAAAATTTGACCCTTAGTTGAGATCCCCTTCTCCAGAAAGGAAGTAATATCCTGTACTTCCCTTAATTTAGCACAAATTGGAAAATTGTAGCTATCATTGTAGTGGAAGTGGAATAAAGTTCTTAACTGGCCATCCGTTGAAGTTCTAAATTAGAGGAAGGCTAATTTTGACAGTATTAGGCAAGAACTTTCAAAGGCTGACTGGGGGCAGATGTTCACAGGCAAAGGGACGGTGGAAAATGGGAAGACTTCAGAAATGAGATAATGAGAGTCCAGAGACAGTATACTCATGTTAGGGTGAAAGGAAAGGCTGGTAAGCATAGGGAATGCTGGATGACAAAAGAAATTGAGGGTTTTGGTTAAGAAAAAGAAGGAAGCACATGTCAGGTATAGACAGGATAGATCGAGTGAATCCTTAGAAGCATATAAAGGCAGTAGCAGTATACTTAAGAGGGAAATCAGGAAGGCAAAAAGGAGACATGAGATAGCTTTGGCAAATAGAATTAAGGAGAATCCAAAGGGGTTTGACAAATACATTAAGGACAAAAGGGTAACTAGGGAGAGAATAGGGCCCCTCAAAGATCAGCAAGATGACCTTTGTGTGGAGTTGCACGAGTATTTTGCATCAGTGTTCACTGTGGGAAAGGACATGGAAGGTATAGAATGTAGAGAAATAAATGGTGACAACTTGAAAAATGCCCATATTACAGAGTAGGAAGTGCTGGATGTCTTGAAATGCATAAAAGTTGATTAATCCCCATGACCTGATCAGATGTACCCTAGAACTCTGTGGGAAGCTAGAGAAGTGATTGGGCTTCTTGCTGAGATATTTATATTATCGATAGTCACAGGTGAGGTGTCGGAAGACTGGAGGTTGGTTAATGTGGTGCCACTATTTAAGAAAGGTGGTAAGGACAAGCTAGGGATCCATAGATCAGTGAGCCTGACATCGGTGGTGGGCAAGTTGTTGGAGGGAATCTTGAGGGACAGGATATACATGTATTTGGAAAGGCAAGAACTGATTAGGGATAGTCAACATTGCTTTGTGCTTGGGAAATCATGTCTCACAAACTTGATTGAGTTTTTGAAAAAGTAGCAGAGGATTGATGAGGGCAGAGAGGTAGACATGATCTATATGGACTTCAATAAGATGTTCGACAAGTTTCCTCAAGGGAGACGAGTTAGCAAGGTTAGATCTCGTGGAATACAAGGAGAACTAGCCATTTGAATACAGAACTGGGTCAAAGGAAGGGTGGTGTGGAACGTTGTATTTCAGACTGGAGGCCTGTGACCAGTGGAGTACCACAAGGATCGGTTCTGGGTCCAATATTTTTCATCATTTATATAAATGATTTGGATGTGAGGTATAGTTAGTAAGTTTGCAGATGACACCAACATTGGAGGTGTAGTGGACAGCGAAGAAGGTTACCTCAGATTGCAATGATATTTTGATCAGATGAGTGAATGGACTGAGAAGTGGCAGATGGTGTTTAATTTAGATAAATTTTGCTGCATTTTGAGAAAGTAAATCTTCGCAGGACTTATACACTTACTGTTAAGGTCCTGGGGAGCGTTGCTGAACCCAAGAGACCTTGTAGTGCAGGTTCATAGCTCCTTGAAAGTGGAGTTGCAGATAGATAGGATAGTGAAGAAGGCGCTTCTTCCATTGGAAGGATGTTGTGAAACTTGTAACGGTTCAGAAAAGATTTACAAAGATGTTGCAGGGGTTGGAGGATTTGAGCTAAAGGAAGAGGTTGAATAGGCTAGGGTTGTTTTCCCTGGAGTGTCAGAGGCTGAGGGGTGACCTTATAGAGGTTTACAAGTTCATAGGATAAATAGACAAAGTATTTTCCCTGGGGTGAGGGAGTCCAGAACTAGAAGGCATAGGTTTGGGGTGAGAGGGGAACGATATAAAAGGGACTTAATAGGCAACTTTTTCACGCAGAGGCTGGTACGTGTATGGAATGAGCTGTCAGAGGAAGTGGTGGAGGCTAGTACAATTGCAACATTTAAAAGGCATCTGGCCTGTTTTGTGAATCGGAAGGATTTGAAGGGTTATGGGTGTGGTGCTGGAAAGTGGGACTAGATTGGGTTGGGACATCTGGTCAGCATGGACGGGTTGGACCGAAGGGTCTGTATCTGTGCTTTACCTCTCTATGACTCAGAGTTAGATGGGTTAGCCTCCTGCTTTATTTTATTCCCCCCACCCCCCCCCCTCCACCTATACATATGGCAGTGATGGGGGAGGGCATACAATTCTCTAATTAATGATACAGTGTCACTCAGTTACTGACTATACTATTTTGCATCTGCAGAAATCCTCTTCACACACTGCAGATTTATGTTTTTCCTCTGTGAATTGCCTCGGAAACGTTTCTACTTTGAAGGCATTATGTTAATGCAAGATTTTTAAAATTCCTACACTGGTTGTCTGATACAAATGTTCAGTGCCCTGTTTGAAAGTATATTGTGACCCCTACCACATCTGCCGTCTTCTCATGCTCCCTCACCTCAATGATTGGTCTGAATGTTTTGTTGGTCAAAGTAAAGTGGATGATAGCAAGCACAACGACAACAAAATAAAAGTGAATGTCATTTGTTTTTTAGCCATTCGCTTGCCTGACACTTATTTTGTGATAGTTCATGCCGGTATGCCAGCTGGTTTGTTTGAAGTGAACATACGTTTTGTATAGATAGTAGTATCTGAGGACACAAGTAGTCAGATGAGGATCTCGCTCAAAAATTTAAGATATTTCTAGTTACAGGCAGCAACTTAGTTGCTGGTTTGCATTTATGATTGTTTCCTCTGTGGCATTTTAGAAAGTAACCATTTCCTTGGCATTGCACAACTAAGGCATTTTCTTTCTATTAACACAAATTAAGAGAAGGCAAGGATACCAGAATCATTTGGGATGTCAAAGATGCAAAGTGGATATCTGATTTCTCACAGTTGTAATTTTAAATGCATCTGTCTTCATCGAGTAGACTGTGCATGACAGAGGCACATGGATTCAATGCACTTGGAAATTTGCTCCTCCTGTCCAGTATATCCAATGACAATTCCTGGATGAAATGCAATAACTTGCAGGAAAAATAACCACGAATCATAGAGTCAGAGTCATAGAGATGTACACCACGAATCATAGAGTCAGAGTCATAGAGATGTACAGTAGGAAACAGACCCTTCGGTCCAACCCGTCCATGCCGACCAGATATCCCAACCCAATCTAGTTCCACCTGCCAGCACCCGGCCCATATCCCTCCAAACCCTTCCTATTCATATACCTATCCAAATGCCTCTTAAATGTTGCAATTTTACCAGCCTCCACCACTTCCTCTGGCAGCTCATTCCATGCCCAT